>NC_077223.1:103573753-103875796 GCF_024763615.1 Phlebotomus papatasi
ATAAAATCCCTTTACTTGATGATTTTATGAATATACAGTCGTCTTGGTTGATTTGTTTAACAAAATTCATTGTCATTTGAATTGCCAGAAATCTCGAATATGTGACTTCTGTGACAATGTCACGTGAGCTGAAATGACAATGTCACGGCTACATAATCGCATTTTCGAAAAAGCTGTCCTAAGATTCGAACCCAATTTGTCATATCCCGTCTGACCAAGTAAGCGTGGATTATAGCCTCAATTAACCTCTATCTTTCATATTTAAGAAGCTCCCATACAAAATACCCCTTACCAAATATATGTGAAGGACACTGTTTTGCGTTCATGGTGGTGAAGAGCGGAACTACGAAAATTATGTTGCCGACCGTGTTGCTCAGTTGTCAGTGACAAGATGGAATATTTTCCAAAACATTTCATTTTTTTTTTAAATTCTTACAAAGATTCTCAATGTTTTTAGTGTATTTATACGAAACCAATGGCCCCGAGACTAATTTTTCGAGACCAAAAAACTCAAATATGACCAAATTGGTTGAGAATTTTATCCTCCTAAAGTGGTTAAAATTTGACCTTCGAAAATTCAAAATGATGAATTTTCCGGTCATAGGTGTCTATAGACGAAATATTCACCTAAAGTTGATGTGCAACATATGCGAAAATAAATGAAATCGCTAAGGCCAATTTAAAGATAAACTCATAAATGTGATTTTGGAGGGAAAAGGAGAAAATGCAAAAAAAACTGTTCGAGGAAATGCAAAAAAAAAGTTCACTTCCGAAGACCGTAAGTCGATATCTCTTACCATTTGAACATTACCGATTCAGGCTAATGAAACCGAGTTCGAAATTTCAAGACCTTTCAAGAAAACCAATTTTAAACAATTCCACTGAATATTGAGTCTTCTAGAGTGACGAAAATGAATGAAATCGCTAGGGCCAATGAGATAAACTTAAAAAAAAAACTAGTTTTTGATGGATTTGATTCGTTATTAGCAGAGATTCTTTACAATCTCAGTTTTTGTGGTCACAGGTGAAATTCGACACGCCAAAAATCGGTTTAAAAAAAATATTTTTCGGTTTTCTTCCGAAAGTTTTCGTTTTTTTTTTTTTTTTGATAAAAAAGGCGGATTTTACTTTGAGGATCTAGTATTTTCCTTTAAATTTTAGACTAATTAAATTTCGGAGGATGTTATATTGATTCTGTATCTTCATCAATGCTTTCCAAAAAAGTACATTTTATTAAAAACAAAATGAAGAGTCTGGTCTGAGAGATTTACAGGGTGTTCCGCTTTGAATGACATTTTCGGGACCGAAAAAACCCATGTAACTCCAGTGACAGAGAAAATTTGCATACCTGCAGGAGATATCTTGGTAATAAGATACGGAAACGCCGTGAAGTATGCAAATATTTTCGACGCCAATTTCATTTCCCAGCAACGAAAGTTCCCTGTTTGAACACTGTTCAACGAACGTGTTCGGAACAGGGTTCGCTTTAACTCTTTCGCGTCTTTAGGGTAATGTCATGACTCGGAGAAAAAAGTTTTTTTTGGGTATTTACATTAATTGAAATCTATCTGTTCGTGCACGACATCATAATAGAAGGATGTAAGATTCTTGGCTCATTTTCTCAAGACTCCAGTTAGATTTCAATTAATGTAAATAGCCAAAAAGAAACTTTTTTCCCCGGGTCATATATGACCCTAAAGACGCGAAAGAGTTAATATAAATCTTTATGGCATGAGAAAAAGCGAACACAGTTGAAACAATAGTTCTCCTTGGTGGCCATCACTTTCTGACCATTTGGGAGGCCGCCACCGTCATGGCATGTCGAACCGGGAACTCTATCGTTGCTGGGTTCATTCGCAAATTTTTCAGTGCCAACTGTTCATAAGAAATATATTTTAAATTTACGCGTGAAAAGTATTTGCATACATTTTGGGGGCAATTCAAAAATTATTTTATAAAAGCTCCGAATTGTAGGCAATTCATATCAAATTCTTTCAATCCGTTTTCACTTAAGGCGGAACTCCCTGTACAATAAGTATTACGTGTTAGTTAGAACTTAGATCAGCTGGTTTAGGGGGAAGATTTAATCGTAATGTGATTTTCCAAATTGTTCCAAATTGGTTTAAATTAATTTTCAGACGCTGTTGATATATTAATTTTATTCAGACAATGCGTAATTCAAGGCATGACTGAGCTGAATAAGGTGTTTTAGCAAAAACTTTGATCGCTTCGAGCAACTGATCCGAATCCCCATGTGAAGATCAAACTTTAACTTAATATAACGCACAATAAGGATTGAATTATTCCAACAAAAATCGCACAATTATCTTCAATCCTCTTCTAATAAATATTTATAAGAGAAATCAAAAGTAGGGGAAACTGGGGCACCACCAAACACGGGGTACCACCAAACAGTAATTTTTATTTCTAAACTGCTTGGACTATCTCGACCATTCCTTCAGTGGACAAGCATCCCTATAGTGCCTATAAATTCCTGTAGGTCTTATCCTCTGATATCCAATATTCGATTAAAAAATCGCAGTGTTTGGTGGTACCCCGTGTTTGGTGGTGCCCCAGTTTCCCCTATTTAAATAAAATTTAATTATATTATTTTCTGAACTCCAGTGATTGTAAATTGCAAAAATATTTTTCTAATAAAAAATGAATTTAGTTTGCAAATTCCTAATTATTTTTTTTCTATCAATTTGTTATTATTCATTTAGCCAAAGGACGACAGCCTCTAGAGTCGCACTTTTAAAACACACAGCTTTGAGTCTCAAATGGTTTCTTCTTCCTTTTGTGAATTCTTCTGATCTTTTGAATAAGTGTGTCTCTTTGTATTTATCTTCTTTGTTTCACTTTGTTGTAAGAAAATAAGACAAAAAACAGTATAAGAACCAAATCAGACCAACTGTACATTGGTAGGTGAGTCATTATGATCCATTATACACCAACGTTTTTTCTTTGTAACATTGAAATATTCCATCAATATAGCAATGTTATCACACTTTGACATCCCTTTTAGTCCTTAGTGCGTCCTCCAGGGTCTGTCGCTTGGCTTTGTATTAAAAAAATGAGATATAGGGCTCTATTCTTCGAATAAAGATAAAGATAAAGTTTTAAAATACAGATTTTAAAAATTTCAAGATTTGGCATTCTGCGATCTTGGATAAAAAGTCGAAGAAACGCAAATAAAGATTTCAATATCCAAACTGTCACTTATACCTTGTCATTTTGGCACTTTAGTCAATCAAGCCGATTTCTTGGTAGGAGATATTTTTTCTAGTTAATTTTCACAAGAAGTGGAAATTTTCTTTTAAAATTGTGGTGGGCGAGAAAAATCTTTCGGGTGGTATGAAATAGCTTACAAAATTGTCAATTTTAAATGCAAAAGTCCTGGAAATAATTTCACTTTTCATACACTTCTCAGGTAATTTGAGAAAAAAATATTTCCGGAACAAAAAGAGCTTGAAATTGATTGAACACCAAGAAATCAGAGGGAATGTTTTATAAATTTTAGACGATTGGATTAAGGTACAGAAACCCCATATTTCATGTTCAATTGTTTTTAATTAAGATTTTTGAGTGCACTTTTCACAAAATTTCTTAGATGGATTTACCGGTTTAAGAATCAGGAAACATCTGGCAGCAAAACAGAGTTAGTTAGTCAAAAATTAAAATTTTGACTAACTACATACTGAGATGCAAGGGATCCCTTCAACTTCAAGTCAGTCATAGAGAACCCAGATAACTTTCAGCTACCGGTTCATCACTGTCATTGTCATTAGATCGAAAAATAATGATCACTGTGTTATAAAACGTATAAGGTTCTAGTCGAGGAAATTCCTCTAGATCCTAAACCTGAAGCTTCGGCACATAAAGTACCTGCAACAATAACGAGGGCTAGGATTGTGTAGGAAGAAGACAACCATTAAAAAAAGCAAACTGGAAGTTCTTAGAAAAAGTCTAGCCGGACTCATTCAAATAAAAACAGAACGCCAGGCATAGAGAAGAGAAAGTGTGATGATTGAATGAGAAAAGCTTGGGAACTCCTTTGTGAACCCTACCTTTAACAACTTCTAAAAATAAGAAATGGATACATAAGGGTACAAAGGATCATTTCTCGCTAATACCAACGATTTTAACTGCTTGAACTCCAAGAGAGAGCAGTTTCCACAATCTTTGTTGAATTATAATATTTAGTGAATAAATTCAGTTCGGATTTCTAATTCATCAAAATTTTACCTTCTTCTAAAATAGTACATCTTTTCGAAGTATGACTGAATATAAGTATTTTTTGTAGAAATAAAAAAAAAATAAAGTTGTATTTATTGTGTTCCTAATGTATTAGCGTATTACCCTCGTTATACTGCCTCTGCATCCTTAAATTTTCTAATAAATTAAAAGATTTTCCATAGCTTTAATGCTTTTCAAACGAGTTTCAAAACGCAAATAAAGATTTCAAAGCACCTCGAGACCACCTTTGAAATCTTTATGAAAAATAAAGAATATTGAGGTTAGAATCACCTTGAATTTCTTGATGGGCGAAGAGCACTATAGCCAACGGCCGCAGCGATTCCACTGGATTTCCAGCAGCTTTTTCTGCCATGTCCGCTGATTTTACCGCTAAAAATCCGCGTGGAATTCCCTGGATTTTACCGCTCCAAATCCGCGTAAGTTTCCGAGATGGAATTTGACGCTAAATTTCTTCCTAGCGTTCCATGGATGTTTGCGGAACTTTGTATAGGACCGTCTAATAAGAAATGTCCGCGAGTTTCCATGGACTTTTCTCTGACGAATATTTCCACGGCTTTTCCTATGGATTATTAGCGTATAATCGGCAGTCAGCCCTTTAAAAATTTGGAAAAATCCTCTTTATTTCCACGAAATTCTCCGTGGAAATTTCCATGCAACAGCCTTAGAGGCTTCCGTGGTTCAATATTCCGCAATTCCACGACTTTTCCAGTGGATTTTTTAAATATATTTTTCTTCAAAATAATTCCAAAAATTGATTAAAAATTTCGTGGAACTTTCATAGAGAATTTCCAGAAAAAAAAACATCCAAAAATATGGACGATCAGTGCCAATTGGCAGCTTAGAACTTGGAGAGTGTTTCTCCAATTATTATACGAATACTCAATTATTCTGCTTTTGAATTGAAAATATTGCAACCATATCGTTCATTTGAGTATGTCTAGCTCGCAAGAATTATAGCGTTAGGGCGAAAAATAATTGCAGAATTTTCGCTCTTACTTTCATGGAGTCTTGGTCGGAAAAATATCAGAAAATATACTCAGAATATTCAATGGAAATTTTGAATCAATTTCCAGGGAATGCTCTCAGATATGTTGTAAGAAAATTCCTGGGACTTTTTTTTCCAGGAAATCCGCCCGTCAAATAATTTCGTCAGATATCTTTAAATTTTCTGTAGAAAATATCTACACCTCTGCCGAAAATCTGCCGAGAAATCTGTAGATATTCCTACGAATTTTATTTGGGCTTGGGACTAAATTCGTCAGAAATTTTTGCAGATTTTCTGACGAATCCTAGTGCATACTCTGACGAATTCTTGTAGATATTTTGCCGATTTTCTGTAGATTTTTCTACATTCCAGACTTTCCAAACAGCTGTGTCAGAAAAGATGGAATATTTTTCACTGAAGTTTGCAAAATTCTATAGAGTTATTCTTAGTGATATCACAGTGTTTATATAAAATAAAGAATTCTGCGACGTCGTGTTATAAGTCCAGAATAGTGAAGTGAAAACTTTAAGCAGAATGTCAACCTAAATTTCGTGTTTTTGTATCATTCAATTGGCGATTTTTAAGAAATTATTATTTTTGCTCGCAACTTTTTACTTATCTAAAATGTGTACTCGATAATGCTTGTTAAGCAGAGCATACCATTTTCTTTATAACTTCTACACAATATACCGTTAAAATTCAAAAAACCTCCGAGTAAAATCGGCAGATAGAGCAATGATTTGATGGGCACGCAAAAAAAGCTGATAACTCCGCAGAATTCCAAGCAGAATATTAGCGTTAATTTCCACGGAAACTCTCGCGGAAAAATTGGAGAAAAATTCCATGGATATTTCCGTTACTGTGAAACTTTGCGGCCGATCGGCTACAGTGTATACCAAAGCTTGAATTATTTTTATCCAAGCTAAAAATAAAGATATTTGACAGCTTTATTTTGAAATCTTATTTGCAGAATTCCAAATCTTTATATTTATCTTTATTTCTTTATATTTATCTTTATCTTTATTCGCAGAATAGAACCCATAGTGTGTGTAAAAGAAAATTGACATAATCTTTTGCTCCTTTTTATAATTTATAATCGTAAAGAAACAAAGCGATTGGTGTATGTAAAATATATTTTGTAATAAGGGACAAAATGAAGAGAAGAAAAACCATGTGCTTCAATTGTTACACAAATAAGATTTATTTTAGAAAATAAAATTATAAGGGAAAGAACATGATAATTTATGTAACAAATTTCATCACTTTTCTTCATCTGCCACTTGAGATCTTTTTGGTTTTTAGCAATGCTGCAGCTAAAAGTTTGAAAAAAAAAATAAACATTTAGAATTTAGAGATACATGCCATTTACGAGGAAATCAGCATCATGGGCATATTGACTCTTTCCACCGCGTCGAATTCTTCGGCCAACAACGCGCATCCTGCAGCCCACAAGGATAGCAAGGGCTGCCATAACGATGATGCCCAATGTGAGGGACAGGACTGCACCACCCGGACGTTCGGCTTCACCATCGTGATCCACAAATTCCATCTCCAAATCATTGTGAATCATTTTGAGTTGCTCATGGAGTGGTTTATCGACATCTGTGACCTTGGTTGTCTTCTCTTTGGGGCCTTCTTTTGGCTTTTTATGCTTTCTATTCTTCTTTCTTGGGGCTGCTGTTGTTGTTCTCATTTCCACATCATCGTCTGACTCATCTTGATATTCACTGCCAGGGGCCTCTTCGCTATCATCCACTGTCTTGCTTTTTGGTTCTGTCCTCACTGGTTGCTTTGGACTCTCTTCTGGGTGATTTTTGGGCGGTTGTACCGGCATTAGTGGCACAATTGGCCAATCTGGACGCTGCTGCTGGAGCTCCACTTGAGTGGCTGTCAGTTGGGGCGATTGGGGAATTTGGGGTGCTGCTGGTGCCAAAATTGCAGGTGGCTGTTGAAGAACAGGTCCCTGATCCACAGATTGCTGTGGCCAGTCCATTGAATTTGCAGACATTTTCCCTCCATATCGATCTGGGAGCCAGGATTGCTGCTGTTGCATTTGTCCTCTTGCATAGGAATCGGGAATTTGAGGCCTCATAAAAGGCTCCTGAGGTGCTCCCATTTGATATCCGCCTCCGGATAATGCATTGTTCCCCTGAACTTGAAGTCCACCTTTATGATTGAAGATTCTGCTATCACTATCTGCAAAAATAATTTAAAAGTCTATTTTAGAACAAAATTACTTCTTGATCTTTCAGATTTTTAAAATATTTGATTTTATAAATGCCTGCAAATTCGATTTAGAGTTCTAAGTAATTCAGTGTTGGATACAATTAAAATATCGCTCTTTGGAAATTACATGAGTATCAAATCAATCTTATGCCTGCTTCAGACAGGAGGTTTAGCCCAGTTTCCGAAGTAGTTAAGCCAGATAGATAAGCTTTAGTTCTGAAGCCCGTATTAGTATTTTTTAAGGAGAGAGTATCAAAGAACTTTATTTCTCTTCTATTTGTTACGGCGTTATCACACTTGCACATTAAAATTTTAATGTGAATCGCACATTAATTGTCGCTTGTGAGCGTCCAAATATGTTATTTGTGTCTTTGACTCACTTAATATTTGGGGTTTTTCTATTTATTGATAAAGAAGTGGACTTGGCCTGCAAAAATAAGTTTAAATTTGTCTAAAGCATAAATATTTTTCATATTAAAAAATTAAAGAGAAAATCGCATTAATTTTTCGCATTAATGCTATAATTCAATTCATGTCAAATTTTGCGAACCAAGTCTACCTTTTTATCAACAAATAGATCAAATTTTGAATATAAAATGATTCAAACACACAAATTACACATTTGGACTCTTACCAGCGACAATTAATATGAATCATATTAAAATTTTAATGTACAAGTGTGATAACACAGTTAGAGCACTAAACATCGAAACTATTTCATTTTTTTATGTCTTTTTCTACAAAAAGGCAAAATTTCCTTTAATGTCAAATAATAGCCCAATCTTTTTGCAATAAGAATAGCACAGGATCACTTCTAATTACTTAGTTCCTTGTTTCACAAAAATACCCACAGCAAAAGTATTTTTTGCATCTTGAAAATTATTGCAGAAGCATGCATAAAAAGTGTTAAATTTTGGAAAGCAATTCATTGAGGAATATTGGAAAAATTTAAAGAAAAAATTTATTAAATTCTATGTACATTAAATTCACAAAATGAAAAAAACTGTATGGGAAAGTGCTCTCCCTTCGTACGTTCATGCCTTCGAATGTGATTTTTTTTTATTTTTCTTAAGAAACTTACACATAATTATCACGTAATTATCAATAATGGATCATAAACTAACTAATATTTATTAGGAATGTGTAGGTAAGTCTCTCATGAAAAATAAAAGAAAATTCACATTATTCGAAGGTATGAACCTTCGAAGAGAGAGAGTACTTTCCCCTATTGGTTTCCTGTAATTTCCAAAGACTAATATGTAGGCAGTGTAGGCATATAATGTATATTCCGTTTTAAGGACGATTCTACTTTATTTTCTAATTAATAAAATTTAATTCTATTGATTTACAGATAGAATAATTATAAGCAACGAGAACTCTTTCACTTTTTTTTTTAATAAATTGCAGTTTTTGGTATTTAGAAATTTTAATTTGACCAATTATTTAAGATCCGCCTGCAAATAACTTCAGATCACGCCTCGTTATAATCCATAACGAAATAAAAAAAAGGAGTGTACAATCAGAAAAGTCCGATATTCTATTTTTTATTAAACTATTGGACCCTAGGTCATACACCAAACTTAAGAAAATAAAAATTAATCAATTTTATTTCGTCGAAAATACTTTAAAAAGTGTTGAATATTTTTTTATAAGGTACAGGCAAATTAACTATACATAATTCAAAGAAAAAGAGTGTACATTTTGAAGGATCTAACGGGACGAATTCGGTTCATTTCGAGTTCCTGACTGAAGTAGTGGAAAAGCTAGTGATATGCCTAGATCAGCTTATTGTAGGTGAGTTTCGTAACGTGAACTAACTCGGAATGCATGCAAATTCGATTTAGTGCCAAAGTTAGGGGACGCCATTCAGTTAATCTTGAATCAAATTCGTAAAATTATGCAAATTTTGTATTTAACAATTATGCCGAAATAATCATCAAAATCGGTTGAGCAAAAATCGAGATAATTGAGTTTATGTAACATGAAAATTGGTTTTTCGATTATGGCGCCCCTAGAGTTCAAACGAAGTTCAAATGTCCTAGAAAGTTGTAGCGTCAAATAGCTCAGGTCAGGGTTTATCGAGCGACTTAAAACATACTAAAACTTGAGCCCGATGCACAATGGAGTTTTTGATTTATTTCACTTAGAAAAATTGAAAAATTTTGTTTGTTAATAATGGTAATAATAGCGTCTCTAGCGATGCTTTTCCGAACTTCCAATGTCAAAAGAGGAGTGGCATTTCATGAGAGAAAATTGGAACCGGAGTTATGGCCATTTTAAGAAATTTTTGGACCCTTATAGCTCGGGTCAGGGGAGTCAGAGGATCTTAAGTTTGGTATTGATCGAAAGCTTTAAAGCCCAGCTGTAACATACTAAAATTTGAGCCCGATCAGTGCCATAGGGGCGGAGCCATTGAGAAAGCAAAAAAAGGAGGGTATTCAAAATGGGGATTGGGAAACCTCGTATTTTACATTTCGTATTTTACATCTTCGTATTGCACATTTCGTATTGCGGAAACTTCGTATTTCAGCACATTTCGTATTTTACCATTTCGTATTTCACATTTCGTCTTTCATACATTTTGTACAAAAATTGAACATTTCGTCTGCCATACATTTCATACAAGCATATCAACCAATAAAATAATAGAATTGTAGTTTTATAAGGTCAAGGGCGCTATGCGCCTCGGGTCTAAGTTTGAAGTCGAACATCATACTTTTTAATTATTCATTTATTTAAAATTTTTATGTAAATTTCCAACTGTTTCAGCAAATATTTCAAATTTTACCACCAAGTCTGAGAAATATTGGTAAATGTTTACAATATGCTCTTAAAACCCATTTGAGCCTTTTATTCATAACTTTATCAAGACATTAGATGGAGATTTTATAAAAGGGAAACGTGACCATTAAAATGGATTTTATAATAATTCCTTAAGTTTTTTTTTGTAGATATATCTTGTGTAGCCGGGCTTTTGCCCTGAAAGATTCTTTATGGAGACCAAAGCTTTTCGCGGCCAATTGCCCAGCACCGCCCAGGCTCTGTGCCTCCATCCGATCTCTTCCAGGCCATGTTACCGACTGACTGACAGTTATCTCTTGTCTTATCTCCTGTTATCCTGTTAACCAAGGCCAAGCTCACAGACGACGAGCAACCGAACCAGTAAAAGGCCTTGCTTGGAGCGGGAGGCGGGAAATATGAAGTTGCTGCGAACAGGGAAGGGATAGCCGAGCCATTGCCGCTCTGTATTATTATTAATGGATATGAGATGGAGGTAGTCCAAGTGAACATTTCGTCCTTTGACACCGTGTATTTTGATTTCGTTAAAACTATTAAAAATTGACTAGATTTCGAGCAAAAATCACTGAAGACTAATTGGACATGAATCACAGAACCAAGTTTTACCAATTTCGAAGCCCCATTTAATAACTTAGGCCCTATTTTCCAAGCAAAATATCGGAGTCCATTTGACATTTCAAAATTTAGGTTATTTTTCGTTCTTTTAGCGATTTTAATAATTTCTTGGACTGTTTTCACTAGTTTTTCATCACTATATGTTAAAAAATTACTTGTTTTAAGGAATTTGTGTGGTAGTTCCCCCGACACCTAAAGCTTAAAATCTCCCGCTTGTGGCATTCTTCCGTTTCGTGATGTTATCATCGCCGGCTAGCGCCGCTTGCTCGGTTCGATCCTCGCTCACCCTCAGTGTTAGTCGATCACTAGACAGCGAGAGAAGAAGACATTCTCTCCAAAAGTTCGAGAAAGGAGTTATCTTACTGCCCATTCAGTCAGATTAGTTTCGGGAACAAGCGAAGAGGGGTTGCGAGCAAGTGAGAGCAAGCCCCAGTTCTGCCTACACGGCGGGCAAAAGTGGATTTTACCTCCACATTTGAATGTTATTTTTTCACCAAAACTTAAGAAATTATCGAAAAACTAAGAAAATGTGGGAGCATTTCGCATGCAAACAACTGAGCATTCTCAAAGTCGCACACTAACGCAGCTATCATCAGCAGGCTGTCATACACACTCACTTCCCTATCCTTATTCAGAGCGGCAATGGCCGAGCTCAATTTCGCTATCAGGAGGAAAGTTTCTCTAACACTTAAAAATTTCTATTTTTTATCACATAAAACTGCAGCCTATTTATATATTACGTTTTTTTGCCAAACATTTTTTTTAATGAAATCCGTACAAGAAAAAGTATGCGGCTGTCGAAAATTGCATTAAAGTAGTCGTAAACGACTATTCGAACCGATCTATAATTAAATTTTTGCGCGGAATTTCTCAAAATTTTCAGTTTTCACTATCTTAGCAATAAAATTTTTCTATATAAAATAAAATTTACGAATTTTATTTTCTTTCAACTTCGTCGTATTCCACATTCAGATATGAAAAAAACCAAAGGCACGGAAACAAAAATATAGAAAAACAAAACGAAAGAAATAAAAAGAATATAAAATAAAAAAAATAAATAAAAACGACACGTCTGACACAGGGTAAGGGGACCCAGCATTGAGCCATTAATTAACGCCCTGGTTTAGGAACTATTTCAGCCCTAATCGGCAAGGTCTGAGCGGCCCAGCAACGAAAGAGTTCCCTGTTCGACATTTCCCGACGGTCACGGCCTCCCAAATGTTCAGAAAGTGGTGGCCACCAAGGAGAACTATTGCTTCAACCGCGTTCGTTTTTTCCCACGCCGTAAGGATTTACATTGAAGCGAACCCTGTTCCGAACGCGTTTGCTGAATGGTGTTCAAACAGGGAACTTTCGTTGCTGGGGGTAGGCCCGAATTAAGGGCAATGGCTCGGCTATCCCTTCACTGTTCGCAGCAACTTCATATTTCCCGCCTCCCGCTCCAAGCAAGGCCTTTTACTGGTTCGGTTGCTCGTCGTCTGTGAGCTTGGCCTTGGTTAACAGGATAACAGGAGATAAGACAAGAGATAACTGTCAGTCAGTCGGTAACATGGCCTGGAAGAGATCGGATGGAGGCACAGAGCCTGGGCGGTGCTGGGCAATTGGCCGCGAAAAGCTTTGGTCTCCATAAAGAATCTTTCAGGGCAAAAGCCCGGCTACACAAGATATATCTACAAAAAAAACTTAAGGAATTATTATAAAATCCATTTTAATGGTCACGTTTCCCTTTTATAAAATCTCCATCTAATGTCTTGATAAAGTTATGAATAAAAGGCTCAAATGGGTTTTAAGAGCATATTGTAAACATTTACCAATATTTCCAGACTTGGTGGTAAAATTTGAAATATTTGCTGAAGCAGTTGGAAATTTACATAAAAATTTTAAATAAATGAATAATTAAAAAGCATGATGTTCGACTTCAAACTTAGACCCGAGGCGCATAGCGCCCTTGACCTTATAAAACTACAATTCTATTATTTTATTGGTTGATATGCTTGTATGAAATGTATGGCAGACGAAATGTTCAATTTTTGTACAAAATGTATGAAAGACGAGATGTGAAATACGAAATGGTAAAATACGAAATGTACTGAAATACGAAGTTTCCGCAATACGAAATGTGCAATACGAAGATGTAAAATACGAAATGTAAAATACGAGGTTTCCGCGAACCTATTTATTCACACACAATTACAATTGCACAATATGAGACGCTTGCAGAATAATCTAAAATATTGCAAAATATGTTATAATTCATCAGATATAAGATGAAATGTCCAGGAGCAAGATGTCCCACCTGCATTTCACAAAGAAAAACAATGTCCCAACTACATTTCGCTATAGGTTTGGGACGAAAACACTGTTACCCTTGGGGACAATAGGGTCATATATGACCCGGAAAATTCTACACGCTTTTCTGGAAAATTGAGAGTAGTTTATTATATCAAAATATGCTATATACAATCTTTGGATATTCTATTTTGTGTTTCTAAAGAACTTTTTGCTGAAAAAATAAATTAATATAAAAAATTTTGAAAGAGAAAAGTCATTTTACAAAGTACGAAATTAGTGATTTTTAATCTCAAATATTTTCTTTTCCTGAATATCTGGAGTCTTGAGAAAATTAGCCAAGAATCTTACATCCTTCTATTATGATGTCGTGCACAAACAGATAGATTTCAATTAATGTAAATAGTCAAAAAAAATTGTTTTTTCCCCGGGTCATATATGACCCTAATGACGCGAAAGAGTTAAAAAGCCCGTGATATAGATTTTGAAAATGGTATGTACATGTACACTTCCCTTGAGGACAATAGGGTCATATTTGACCCCGGGTTTTTCCGAGTTTTCACGCAATGGAAATTTTTTTTCCTCTCTGAACTATTATATTTGATCATAAAGCATTAGGAAAAACTCAATTTTACATGAATTCATCTGCTGAATAAAAGTGTGACGCGAAAGAGTTAAAGGCCAAATTGACTATTTTCGAGTAACTTCCTTAGATCGATTGCTTCTATTATCTTTCGGATTCTCTCACTAACCTTGTCCAGAGACTACTGCATAAAAAAATCAATGTGTTGTAAAAATTTCTCATACATGTTTCTGATAGATAGGGTCGAAGGAACACCTATTGGTACTCTTAGAACTCATATCATGACCAATAGGCAATCTATCCTGTATGATTTGCGATATGAAATTTGAACACCTATCCTTATAAGAAAAGGTAGATTAATGAAGAAACATCGTATTACTCGCATTTTATTGGAAATCTTCCCTGTCGTACAGGTATTCTTTCGATTCTAATCTTATCTGAAACGGATTTAGCATCGGAAATCGATAAAGAAGTGTGTACTTTCTTCAAGTTGTGCCTTTCTTTATGTGCCTTGGTCTTCCTTCTCCCAGGAAGATATGGCAATTTTTGTGGGATTGGGTGTGACTCTTGCAGTTGTGGTCATTGTTGTTGTTGTGGTGAGATGATTATCCT
Source organism: Phlebotomus papatasi (assembly GCF_024763615.1). Classification (NCBI taxonomy): domain Eukaryota; kingdom Metazoa; phylum Arthropoda; class Insecta; order Diptera; family Psychodidae; genus Phlebotomus; species Phlebotomus papatasi. The sequence continues at coordinate 103,588,120 of NC_077223.1, forward strand.
AAAATTTTATTGTGCAGGCTTAAGTGATAACGTAGGTACTTGTTTGAAGGTTGTACTTCACTCCAGGAGAAAAAATAGTCGAGATCGTAGATCAAGTGAAAGAACTACTACTACTGCAAATTCGGCGGAAAATCCTAGGAGATGTAAGATGTCCTCAGATTTATGAAAAATACAAAATTCTACTGAAAGGTCTTCCTTTCAGATGGCCTTGTGAAGCCAGAAGATCAAATCCCACAGCCCAGAAGATGTACCAGAACATCCAGAGATGATCCAGAGGTATTTGTGATATCGCAACGAAGACAGGACAACACCCGTCCGGCAGCTCAATTGCCTCTTCAGCCGAGAAGGGTGAGAAATCCTCCTCAACAGAGACTCACAGACGAGCAGATTATTGGTAAGCCCGAGCCTACCCTTACAGAAACCCCAAAACTCCCCAGAATCACTTCGAAATGATCTTTTAGGACTGGATCCACCACCCTCCTATGAGATCGCTATCATAGAATCTGAGCGCGAGAGAGAGCCCCAAACCGAAGTGAGATAAATCCATCCACAAACTGTGAGGAATTTTCCAAACCAAATGACTCCATACTTTTACTTCATTCTTCTGTAAATAATCACCCAAAAGTGTAAATAGATTTTTTATCACCTAAAAGGTGTCTCACTGAGGTTTCACCGATATTTCACTGTGATTTAAAAGATTTTTATTTGGGAAAAATGTGTATTTTGTAAATTTAATTAATTGTGGTTTATTTTAAAAAGATTGTCGAGATGCAGACGGTTTTTGCTAAATTAACTGAATTAATGACAAATGTTTTAATAAAATTATTACACTGAGAAAAAAGAGGCTGCGATTAACTGTTTTTCGTCATTACTTTAACGCTTTTTGCTTGTAAAAATATATCAACATTTTTTAATGTTAATTTTACACCTTTTAAGGGTAAAATTAACATGTAAAAAGGGTAACTTTAACCCATAATACACCTAAAAAGGGTAATATTTACACCGTTTTCGCATCAATACTGCAGGGTAAAATTAACATTTTCGGAATGTTATTTTAACTTTTTCTCAGTGTAGTTACATTATAGTAATTCTTTTACTATGAAGGCTTCTTATTATAAGTCAACAGAAAAGCTTCGTGAGTGCATTGATTGTTTTTGAAGAAATTTCAATTTAATTTAAGGCTGAATCCTTTAAGGATCGAGGGTCAAAAAATGTTGGTCACAAAAAATCACTTTTTCTGACTTCACAATACAAAACACAATTTTGAAAGCCTTAGGAAAAAAATAGGTCTCCGGTGCGGTGTTCCAACACTGGTAAAAATAAAAGGGTCAAATTGACCCTTTTCAAAAGGATGGATCGTATTTGACCCTTTGAAAGGTTCACTTTTGTATCTCTTGAAATTTAGTATGCACATTTATCACGAATAATCATGTTTTATTGTAAACTTATTACTGATATCATATTTCTCTCATCTGAGCGAACACCAAAGATCACTTTTTCATTGTTTTTTTATTCGTTTATTCCGGAATTAAATAGATGTCAAAACCGTGACCCTTTCGAAGGGTACCTGGTGACTCTTTCAAAGAGTCAAATATGATCCATCCTTTGGAAAAGGGTCAATTTGACCCTTTTATTTTTACCAGTGAATCGTCCTTAAAGGCTTAAAGCTTAGACAAACGACCGATAGGGGAAAGTACTCTCCCTTCGAACGTTCATGCTTTCGAATAATGTGAATTTTCTTTTAGTTTTCCTAAGAGACTTACACATTTCTATTAAATATTAGTTGGCTTCACAACTAATATTACAACTAATATCACAAGCCTCCAAGATTACTTTTCATAGGATTTGGACTGGAATTGCTCGAGAAATTACCCACTAAAGAGCGGAAATTTCCCAAGTAGATCATAAGTGTTTCCATTGGAATTTTCTTCTTTCGAAAATATGGTAATTTCCTAGGGAATTCCAGTGGAATTCCTAGAGAAAGAGATTTCTCTAGGAATTTCCATTATCGTTCTGTAGGATTTCCCAATGAATTTTCGATATTTACGTCAGGGCCTTTCTACCTAAAATCTCCGACGATTTCAACAATGAGAATTAGGGTGAAATCTCTGGAAAAATTACCCCGCTGAGCTGTTGACGTTGACATTTTCCAAAGAGATCGCTTTAAATTCCCTTGGTAAATTTTCCTTAAAAATTCCATCGGAAAATTTAACTGGCTCCCAGTAAATTCCCGATGAATTCAAGGGGAAAATTTTATGACGAAGTTTCTACCATCATTCTTGGAGATCTAAAGAGGAAATTTCCTTCTTGTGATTGGGAAAATTCCTTGGCCATTCCTAAAGGATTCCGCCAAATTCTCCGAGGAATTCTTCGAATTTTCACACGGAGTTACACGAAAATTTCGTGGCGGGAGAAATCCCGGGGGAAACTGTAAAAGTTAAGCTTATACTTCGGGCGAGATGGTTTTCTGATTGGAAAGTTCAAAGAATATTGAATATTTTTTAAATGAATAGGGGAATTCAAGCAGCTGTGTGAGGGAGCTCCTTAACTAAGTAACAAAAAGGATAAGGTAAAAAAGGAAAAAATTGAAGAGATTTAAAAGAAAAGTAAATACAAAGATAAGAAATAATAAAAGAATAAAAAGTGTGGGGATTTTTTATGGTTTTTCCCAAGGATTCCCCTGAGAATTATCCTCAAGTTTTTCCGATCTTCCCCGAAGATTTCCCAGAGATTTTTGTGAGAAAAGTTTCCTAGTTTTTCGGACTCCTGATTTTTCACGGGAGTTCACGGGTATATCCCTGGGTAAAATCTCTCAGTTTTTCTCACTATTCTCGGAAAGTTCGGAAAGTTCCCCGAGATTTCCTTAAGAAAAATCCCCGTTTGCCTGTACCATATTACCGGGGATTTCTCAAGGACAGCCTGAGGAATCTTCTCCCCCGAGGTGGGGAAGATTCCCTAGGAAGTTGCGTTACTTATGCCGATTCAGTTTTGTTTCCTGGCCTCCCCTTTCTTTTCCCTATAAGTACTCGTTGGAGAATTTTCGGTGAGGAAGTGTTGACACTTTTTGGGCAGATTTTTTATAAGGGCTGTACGCAGAAACGTCAAAATGCTATCAAATATTCAATTTTTACGAAAATTTCACAATGTTATCACTGGTGTGATTAGTCCTGTAGGGAAATTCTCTAACAGTATGACAATGTCATGTAACAAATTCAATTTTTTTTAATTAGTTAATTCTTAAATGCGAATTAACTAATTGAAAGTCAGATTCATAGCAGTTATTAAGAGCTTTATAGAGCTCCTAGCAATGGCAATTCGATGCTCTCTAGGCTTTAACCCTTTAAGGACAATTGGGTCGATCTGGACGATCTGTCTTTAGAGGATTTTCGAAGATTTGAGGTTAGACTGTTTCATGTTTTTCTTTATGTGTGCGCAAAATAGTTAATTATTCGTGTAATATTGTGTGATTTATCAATTAGCTGAGATTTCCCAGTGCAATACTGACTGAAGAAGATAATATTTTGATAATTTATAATTTATTGTATGCGAAATTTGTTTCGATGAATATCATAAAAATTAAAAATGAAGTAAACAATAATACATATTTTCATAAAAATTATTGTTTCCTGTGTGCAAGTCTTCAAGAGTCTTTGAGACCAAAAATTGAATGAGATTTTTTAAAATTAATTTTTGATCGTTTTAATTTTTACTCGTATTCTAAATTTTTTTTTTATTACAAATATATTGAAGTTATTTATCTTTCAAAAATAACAGAGCAAACGAGTAAACTAGTCGTCTGGAAAATTTTGTGCTTTTTTACCTTTAAGGACGATTGGGTCATATATGACCCATAGTTTTCCAGGACTCCTAGGGATGGAAAAATTTCTTGTTAACCGTAAATCTCTTATTTTGGCTAAAATATCGAGGGAAACTTGATTGCGTTGAATTTCGCTCAGCGGAAAGCTTCTCGTCCTTAAAGGGTTAATGTTGCCCTTCTAACGAATTTGCCATGAAGATTTGTCATATGACATTGTCATATCGTTACAGAATAGCCCTACTGAAAAATTATTGGTGATCAGAGGACGTGCTATGGACCAAATGGACTAAGATGTTTAAAGAAAAACTCTAAATGTTTGAGCTCAATAGTTTAAACATATATATTTGTTTTCTTTCTGTCCTATATACACATCAAAATCTAAGAGTCTCTCTATATTCATATTAATTTAATTATAAGTTAATGCTGCAATTAATATAGTGATCAGTGGACAGTTTTACATCAAGTAAATAGGATTGAGAGAGTAAATAAAATTAAAAATTAATTAAAATAAATGCCGCTTGTAAAATATAGTAACACAATTATTGGGATGATTTCTTGCTGAAAAGATGTTTTTTTTATCTCTCTGAAAATATGTCTTATGAGGAATGTTTCAAGTGATCCAAGTGATAGTTAAGTCTTTTTTATATTTAAAAAAAATCAAATCAAAATTAGTATTTTATCTTTCTGAAGAAAGAAAAAAAAAATAAATGGGTAACACAGCCTCTTCGTAAATATCTTTTTTTTTTCTCTAAGTGTCTTCTTTTTCTTTCTTTTGTAAATTTTCTTTTTTTTTTTTTGTAAAAATAAACCTTTAGTTTCTTTTTCTTTAAGTTTAGTAAAGATTGAAAAAAAAAGAAAACAATCTTGGAAATGAGTGATTAATTCATTTTGTATAGACGAAAGTTTTTTTAGGCCATTTCCATGTAATACATTTAATTTTTTTAGTACTTTAATTCTTGTATTTCTTTTTTTTTGTTTACTAGACAATATAACATCTTTTTCTCTAAATCTTTTTTTTTATTTTCTTGTCAATAATATTGAGATATAACACGTTAGAAAACGATTAAAGTCACAAACAGATTCAGTGCCATTCTTGATCATTTCTTAATGCATTTGCTTTTGAGGAAATTATTGATTTTTATTTTGTTTTTTAAAGAAATTACTGGTACGTTTTTTTGGAATTCTAATGTTTTATTTTGAGCAAGGGACAATTAAATTTTTTTGGTTAATTTTGTGGACAAATGGCAATTTGGCACTTTCAATCAGAATTTTTATTTTTTTATCTAATTAATAAAACCATTATTTTCCTGAAGTGATTTAAATTTTTTGCCCAAGAAATCTCTTCATTTGTTGAGCTTCTCTAAAACTCTTATTTATGTGATTTCTTTTTCTACACAATATGTTAAGAAGAGGTATTATTTTCACCTTGTTTTCCTTTCCTTTCTGAATAACAGACGAGTACAAAAATAACAGCATTTTTTCCTCTACTCCTTCTTTTTTTTTAAATATCATTTTGAGTGAATTTATTTGCTTGAAAAATCTCTCTGCCATTATAAAAAAAAGTGTAACTAGAGACTTTCAACAGTTTATATTTCTTTTTGCTATAACAACTTCACATTTAATAAAGAATCTTCTGTCTTTTTTTTTAGCAGCAAGAGAGAGAGATTTTTTTAATGTTTTAATTTTGAAACACTTTTATATATTTTTCAGTTACTACTTTTGACGTTTTCTCGATAAGTCTGAGCTTTGTTTATTCTTTTAAAATCTTTCATTTTTTTTTAGTAAATATTTATCTTCTATATATTGAATTTATTTACATATAATTATTATAAAGATAATAATAACATGTAAAGATAGGAATAAAATTCACCTCATTTATTTTTGTTTTTGAGATGCATTTTTTCTGAACTTGAGGAATATTTCAGTAATGTTTTTTTTTTCTTTTAATTCTCTTCTTCACATCTCAATATAACACTAATATTGTATTGTCAAGAATGTTTAGATATTACGATTATTACGATTACTTTTTTCATTTTTAAATGTTTTTTTTATCAGTTAAAGTTACACGAATGTCTATTTTATGCTTTTATTTGCTCTCATTTTCTAATTCCGCAAAGAGGTTATACTGGAATGTGAGGTTATGTTAGACATAACCTAAAAATACTGAGGCATATTTTTTGTTGTGAAAACTCTAAAATTTCCATCTGAATACATTTTCATGCCTTAATAGAGCTGTCAGGTGTAATCTTAACAAAACAAAAAAAAAACACATGCACACACAAAATTCTAACCTAAAAAAATATTTAGGTTAGAATTTTGAAAATTAACAAATTCGTACATCAATAACTTTTTTTTAAAGAATAGAGTTTCCTGTAACATTTTGATAAAGAAAGAGGCGTCTATTTAACTTTGCGAACCTCTTCTAACAGCCCTCTCTTGAACTTAATTTGTAAAAAAAGAGTAATGTCCTAATTCAAAACCATTTCCAGACGCTTTAACTTCAACAGAAGATTCAACACAATAAGTTCATATTTTTTCTGAAGAGAATTACATAAATTTGCTCCTTGACTCTTCTAGAATGTTACTGTTTAGTGAAAATTCTTTAAATATAATTTGAAAACTTCTTAAATACAAGAAAAATACGCGAGCGTAAAATGCTGCAATTGGAAACATATTAATCCAAATAGAGACAAGAAAACTTTCTATTTGGAGACAAACAGTGTAAGTGAAACCGCGACGAAAGACTTCCAAAACCTTGTTGAGTTGCTCCTGAGTGCAGGATTTGTTCTTATTTTTGGTCTTTTCTCCTTTCCCATCTAAAACAATAGGAAAATCTATCCAAAAAAATCACATTTCCGGGGTTTCCTATTGAAGCATTTGCAGACACTTCAGAAAAACCCTTTTTTTGTTCACTAAATTATTTCATTTGAAAATTTCACGTGCCATTAACAATAAAGATTAGCACTTAATTTAACTAAAATTAGCCAGAAATATGACATAAATGTTAATCAAAACGAATAAACAACAGTCATCTCATTGTGTTTTTCATTGGAAAACATGGTCGATCGATGAAAAATTCAATGGTGAAAAGGTACACTTTTAATTTTTCTGAGAAATTAACAAATTAAAATTTGTGAATATGAATGGATTTTCGCTTTATTTGGAGCAAAATTAACTAAATAATGAATCTGTGGTATAGACAATATATAAATATAATAATTTAGTACTGTATTTATCATGAAAACAATGACGTTTCCATTTAGAATAGAGAAAAATTTCCATTTGGAGCAGGTTTAGAATTAGCTTAATTTACCCTAAAGCATTTTGAGCTAAGAAATGAAAATAAGAGAGAACAGTAATCCAAATGTTGTGTTTTCTCCCGACCACCTTCATTTACATTTAAGATATCGTATTTTCGAAGTGGTTCAATATCTAGTTAAACTACTTTGGAAGGCCTATTTCTCAAGTTAATTGCTTTAATTAGGATTCTTTTTTTGGAAGGTCATGAAATTTTCATCACGACAGCATTGGCTTTTATTGGAAATGATTCGGAAAAGTCTGTTTAAAATTCCATGGAATATTAATGCAAAGTGGGTAAAAAACAGTGTCTATCACCTACAAAACGTAGTATCATCGTTAATTTGCCCAAAGAAAATGAATCCATCAGAAATATTGCACAAAAATCAATAGTTTCCAAAGACGCTGTTGAGAGTGCCATCTAGATTTTCAAGAAAACTGATGGTTTCAGCTCCGAAAACGCTCCGATCGGCCCCGAATTACCACGACACGCGAAAATATCTAAAGTACAGTAGACTCTCTCTCAATTGGGCACTTGGAGCGAAATGTCATCCGGTTTAACGATAGATTTGGGCGTCAAAGCCTTTGTAAATTCCACAAAAAGCGTTCAATTTTAAAGAATCACGATAAAATAGGAAGAACTACTGCGAATTTGAGCGAATTACCTTCATAATTAAACGTGAAAATTGTTAACAAAATTTTTCTCCCAATTGAAAAATAGCCGATTGAGCGACAGTCTACTGTATATAAATTGGCTAGTGTTACCAACTGTCAAAAAAATTATCTATGTTTCACATATGTATCTAGCGTGCCGAAAAAACTTTTGAGTTCATTAGCTATTTTCTGTCATTGTAAAATGAATTAGCAAATAATAGTAATACAAAATAAAAGCCAATTTGATATAGAATAGGCAACCGAAAACCCCAAATTGGCAACCTACGTAGTTTCGGAGACATCTCGTGAAATGTGTACGAAAACAGGAAAAAAAATACACTAAAACTGGTCGCATTTTTCAGGGCTAATGTCACCACCCTGGTTTTGAGTAATTTAAAATTCTGTTCAAATCGGTCGTGAAGGGATTATGAGCCAAAAAAAAATTTCGTCTGAAAATCAATTTTATTACTTTTAAAACTATTTTGAGCAATGTTTTGAGTAATTTATAAAACGGTTCAAATCGGTTGAGAACCGGTAAACGGTAAATTATGCAAAAACACTTTAAAGGTATAGGCATGTCCCAGCGAGCACAGTTAATAGTTAAAAACGCAGTGTTTTCAGCATATTTTCGCGGATCGGAGATATTCGGCTTTAAAGTTTTTCAGATAATTTTTGTGCATTATTCTTGCAATTTTCTACATTTTCAAGTGAAACTTGGCATTTTCCAGCCTAAAGAAAGCTCTAAAAGTATGTCAAGTTTGAGGTCTCTATCAATCTACCTCGAATTCCACGCATTTCAAGGTTGCCCGTAATGAATCTCAGCTACCATAAGCTTATCTGGACTTCGAATTTGCCCCCAATCCGAATTTGCAATGAAAGAATCACTCCTGCCATAAGCCCAGTCAGGCTTATCACTGGGTTTCTTTCTCATATGAATATTTATGTAAGTAAAAAAAACTGTTCTCAGATGAGCAACATTAGAGTTTATGATACCCAAAATATTCACTGTGCGATTGTTCTTTTTGAGGTTAGATTCAACATAACCTCACAAATAAAATTAACCTTTTTGGTTAGTCTATAATTAGAAAATGAGGCTCTTTTTCTTCTTCTTCAATCTGAATGATTAAAAAACAGGAATTAAAGATTATATTCTTTATATCTTGCTATTGCATACAGAGAAAAATAGTTTATTTTTTTAATCAGCTCTCTCACTCTCCCATTCTTCAGTTCTTTGCGATTTTTTTCCGGATGAATTTCTCTCACTTTATTTTTATTTCATTTTCTTCTGATATAACAATTAATACCAGAAAGTTCTCAAAAATCATATCAGCCAAATCTCGGAGAAGCTTTCTGCTATAAATATTGCATAATATTGTCAATGTAGAATTAGGATTGAATTTTTTTAAAGACTTTTATAGTATTTTTTTCATTTTATCTTCTGAAATATTCTCATCAATTTAAGTACAGTAAATATCACGATAAAGTTTTCTTTTTTTTAAACTTTTTAACGAAGAATTTTCTTTTTCATCTTGCGCTTGAATTTATCTTTTTTTCTTTTTCTTTTTGATATGAAAAAATGAAAGCTTAAGAATTGCTTGTGATTTTTCAGTTTTTCTTTTTTACGTCATCAAAGAGGAAAATTAAAGTCTTATAGGATTTTTTTTTATCTCTCCAATCATCAATATTAATAAGTTGCAATTACGTGACTTTATCTCTTTTCTTTTTCAACATGAATAACAATTATTTTCTGAAAAAAGTACCATTTAGCAGAGTTGTTTTTCCTTCATCTTCTTCATCTATTAATAGTTCTTTTTCAACACAGACTTTTATGTTTTTCACTAAAACACTGTGATTATATTTATTTAGGATGATTTTCTGTCATTTAAATAAATAGATTGCCTTTTGTTTTAAATTCTTCACTATCAAATTTTTATCTCATTAACCTTCATTTCAAAGGGGACAAAACAATACTGGAGTTCACGATAATTTAAAAAAAAAAGAAAAAAGTGTAAAAGACTTACAATTAAAAAGTGAAATACGCATAATAAATTCAATCTTATTGACAATAATATAAATTAATGGGTGTGATTTCTTAATATTGAAAAAAAATATTGCATTTTAAACTTATGCTAGTAAATTGTTAAAGATTAATTAAAAAAAAAGAGAAGGGTCATTGAAATGATTCAAAAAATAAATTATTGTAGTTATACTTTGCAAAAAAAAAGGAATGATGCTGAGATTCGGGGCTGTTACCTGCATTTTTTTCTTCTTCTCCTTTTAAATCTGCACCTCGAGGGCCGGTCATCAGAAATAGATCACCTCCTCCTCGGTCGTCGGAGGAGGTTGCTCTCTGGCGGCGGGACGTGGTGGTGGCTGGGGCGGTGTTACTGTGGATGGGAGCTGGGCATACACGGACATGCTTCGTTGCTGCTGAACAACCGTCGCCTGACCACCGGAATTGCTTGTGAAAGCACCATCAGTGCTCCGAAGGCGATGCCTCTCCGGAATCTTGGGATATGTATTCGTCCTAAAATTGCAGAGAATTCCATTCCTGTCACAGTTTCAATCAATAAAAGGACAAGATAAGAAAAAAAACTTACTTTAATGGTGGATTGCCTGCATGAGATGCTAATGGCTGTTGAATAACAGCCGGACTACTTCCTGTCCGTGAGTGATTGGAATTCACTGAAGATGCCGCTGGAACCTGATCAAAATGCCACAAAACCAAATTAATTCTGAATTAGAGGTTTGTTTGCTTTGTCGGCTTGGTGCATAATTCTGTTTTCGACAAATTTGAAGTATATTTTGAGTATTATGACTTAGCTGCTATACAGTAGACTCTCTCTCAATCGGGAATATGGGGCACAATGTCATCCGGTTTAGCGATAGAATTGAGCGTCAAAGCCTTTGTAAATTCCACAAAAAGCGCTCAATTATAAAGAATCACGATAAAATAGGAAGAACTACAGCGAATTTGAGCAAATTAGCTTCATAATTAACGTGAAAATTGTCAACAAAATATTTCGCCCGATTGAAAAAGAGCCGATTATTGAATGAGAGTCTACTGTACCTCAAAAGCACTATCGCATCATTTACGGTCTATCAGTTCATAATCAATTTAAAAAACCGATTCATCAATCACCCAAAAGATCCCCCAAAATAGTTTTAGAAGTAATAGAATTGATTTTCGGACTAAATTACTTATTTCCTCATAACCAGTTAATTATCGGTTCATAACCGATGGGCTATAAACCGGTTCAGAACCGATTAAAACCGGTTCAGTTTTATCGGAAATTCCAAGACCTTTCCAACGAGCCCAAATATGTTACTATTCGGATGAGTAATACGCTCTATAGAGCCTGTTTAACCTTTAAACTTGAAAAACCGTAATCGGAATTATTCAACGGTATTTTCGTATAATGACAAAAGATATGAATTTCATAATGTGGGGGCAATGCGAATTAACACTTTATTTAAATGGGGAATGGACCGGCTTGTGAACAATTAACTGGGGTGGGCCCCAGACTGGTACACGAGGAGCTATCCCTAAACACGTCTGCCCTGCACGACGGTCCGCCAAGAAGAGAGAGAGTTCTCCCTTTCTCTACTTGCATGCATATTCGTTACTAATAGTCCTATAAGATACTCGCTTGACAGTCGTCTTCACCACCCTCAGAGGTTCTGGTCCTGGGAAGGAGACTATTGTCTCGAAAAGAGTGGGAATTTTGCCAAAGCAGAGCCTTTGTTGCTTATGGCGCGTTTTTATTGCTTCTACAATAGTGAATGAAATCCAGATGTAGTCATATCGCTTGATAAACAATCATAGTGGCTCGGGTTCTCGGTTCCCCGAAAATATGTATTGTGACTGAGACTTTAACGACTTTTAGGTAGGAAGGGACCAGATCCTAGCCCAGTGACCTTCAGGAGACGTAGCGTTAACTTCAACTTGACAATTTATTGACCATTGGAGATCTATATGCGTACCGTATGAGGTTTGGCATGAGATCGGACTTGGACAGTCGGTATTTACCTTTATAGGATAGAGCAGGTTGTAGGAACCACGACAGCAAGGCCCGTTATTCGTCGGACTTAGTTTTCCGTTCTATGACGGTACTACAGCCGGAGTCAACGACGTGAACAGTGTCTGACACAGTAGAAGTTAGTGCTAAAGCGTGGAATCGTTTGCATTTCCCCAAAACTTGATATGATTTTGATAGTTTCAACTATTGTTTACTTTTTGTTTGTCAGTTTTCATTTTTAGTGCATTTCATTAGTTTTATTTTGATACCACTCTCGTTAAAAAATATTGATTTTTGGTTAAGATATCTCAAGAAGATTGAGAGAATCCGACAACAGATAGTTGACATTTGCCTACAAAATCCAAATGCGACTTATGCGGAAATAGGAAAACTCACCGGAAAGTCGAGCTCAGAAAGCTTGCTCCGAAAGCAAGCTTGTGGTAGTAAGCCTGGAATTCAAGACCGCGACATGGAGAAAACGGTGCTGGGGTACTTTAAGAGGAACCCTTCTCTATCCCTCCGAAATGTGGCCAAAAAGACGGGTATTTCACACTATCTAGTTCATAACATTAAGAAGAAGAATGATTTAGTGACTTATTAAGCCTAACCTGCACCTCATCGTAAAGATAAGCAACAACAGTCCGCCAAAACAAGGTCTAGAAAGCTGAATGATCATCTTCTTAAAGGTTTTGAAAGATGTGTTTTAATGGACGACGAAACCTTCGTGAAAGCCGACTTCCACCAATTGCCTGGACAACAATACTATACGGCAAAGACTCGCACAGGTGTATACAGCATGTATCGATACAAGAACTACACCAAGTTCCCGAAAAAATACTTGGTTTGGATGGCAATTTCCTCGTGTGGTCTTCGAAGTCAAGAATTTTTCATGACCGGGATCATGAAAAAAGAGATTTACATACAAAGAGGCAGAAGACGTTTCAAGAAACGTCTTCTGCCGCTCTATCGAAGCCATGATGTTCCACCATTGTTTTGACCAGATCTAGCATCAAGCCACTAGGCTAAGGATACGATTGCGTGGTTCAATGACAATAGACTAATTTATATGCAGAAAGAGTTTAATCCGCCCAACACACCGGAACTGCGTCCTATTGAAAACTATTGGGGAATTTTAAAGCAGGACCTCAGGAAAAAGGCTAAACCAGCTAATAGTTTGCCTGATTTTAAGCAGAAATGGAAAAACGTCGTCAGAGCCCGTGGAGAAGAGCTTGTCAATAACCTGATGAGGGGAATTAAGAAGAAGGTGCGGGAGTTTGTTAACCAGCCATTGGAATAAAGCAAAGAAATGGTTTAAAAGAATCACAATAAAATGACCTTTCCAAATCTGCATTAGGTTGTTTTTTTTATCTACTGCAACTAAGATTTGAGAGCCATTTTTCCGTGGGGAAATTCATTCGATTCCACACTTTAGTTGAATACACGGCTGGAGGTACCTTGTCAACCAGAAAAACGGAAATGACACTTCCCAAGAATAAAGATGTTGGCCCTTCTACCAGTCAGATGAGGCATGAGCTTCGTCTCTCTTCCCTTTCGTTCCCGAAAGGAAGAAGAGGAGCAAAGGCCTCGACACTTTAATTGAGGCGTGACGGCTCAATTCAAGTGAATCCATCTACTAACCTCGACGACTAACTCAGAGACAGTTTACGTCAACTAAATAGGTATCCATCAAAGAAAAACTCCGATTCTGAAATATAGGAAATACCTCTGCTGCAGTCACGGTGTTAGAAGAAGTGGGCTTAGAAGCAGACAGTGACCATGAATGGGGGCAACAGCCTCGATGCTCTCTCTGGAATTAATCTGTTGGATCTGTTCTCCAGGGTAAGTAAAGAGTAACGACCATGGCATTTCAACAACCGTTCTCTCAATGTTGGAGAAGGCAAGCTTGTGCAACAAAGATGGTCACGGAAGCAGGCAACAGCCTGGTCACTTACTAAAGACCAGTCAAGCATTCGCGGTCCCAGTCTTCTTTGGGATATCTGTGACCAATCCCGCTCAAGGAGACGATTTCGGGGAACCAATAGTAACTATAAAAAACGCTAAGCTTGATATCTTCTTGGATGGTTGTGTAACACCCCTAGTTCAAGCCCAATCCCGTACTCAAATAAATATAAAAACAAATATAAAGCGACTCAAAAGAGTCGCTTTATATTCTAGCCCAAGTTATTTTTTTCTTCCAACCAAGCCTGGTTGCCTTTTCCTCCTGAGGAAGAGACCTCAAAAACTATTTCTGGTTAGGGTTCTCTTCTATAATCCTATAAGATCTGTAATTTTCAGGGACAGAGGAATAGAATTCTTCCGAACCGGGCATTCGAGAGCCTGGACTCTTAGATTTCCGACTCTCCCAAATCCGAGATTTACGAGTCCGGAAGTAGAGTCCAGACTCCCGAACTCCAGACTCGGAAGCGTTCGAGACGAGAGTCCGAGGTTTGGGAGGCTGGAATTTCGAGACTTTGGAATCCAGAAGTCCGGAAGTAGAGCCCAGACTTTACTATATTAGTCCGAAGTTCTGGCGTTCGAGAGTAGACTTCCAAATTATTCCAAGTCTACACTCTGAAGTTTAGAAGACCAGACTCCTAGAACTCTTAAACTTTTCCAAGTCCGCGATTTGTTTGGCTGCCTTTTCGTTGCATTTTCACCGAGTTACTTCTGCCGGGTCGCGGCTGGCATCCTTTTCGAAAAAATATATGAGTTGCCCGGGTTCAAAAACTCAGACAATTAGATATTTTGCCTTTCAATATCTAGCATACTAATGTCCAAAGTCCTACCCTCATAACGGGATTCTGGGAAATTAGTTTTCTCTTAATCTTTTCTAGGGCCATATTTATTATTTTTTATGTTTTTTAGAGGTTTCCAAAAGAACCTTTATGGAACTGACCTTGAGAATGTTGTCTTAGACTTATTCCAAGGTCATTCTCTCAAGTTGTTCAATCAGTAATACTCTGGAAAACGATATAAAGTTTGGTTCGTCCCTGACATATTCAAGCAAAACGCCATATGTTCTTTTTGGAAGTTCAATAGGAAAGTATTTGTAACAGGCATGTGATGTTCTGACTTAGAATTGATAAGACGTACTTCCAGGACAATATTTTGACCTTGAAGTAAGTCTTAAAGAATTTTTCAAGGTCACCGGCGTAATAAACGTAAATAAAGTTAGAGAATTTCAAGTATTTTAACGATTCGAAATAGAAGCTACCAAGAGTTCTTCCTATCTAGAGGTTCGGAAGGCTGCTGACATGTTTCTTTCAGATTTCGCGAAGGGAATGGAATTTATGAGACAAAGAAAATCATGCACCAAGTCAAGATGTTTTGTAGATTAATTCACTTCACTTACTTTTTTATCAGCTAGTTTTAGTGGAAACATTTGTGTGACATTCGCACTATTGCTACTCGGTGGTGATGTAAGTGCACTACTGGACACATTTGTCTTCTCCGTGGAAGATTTTGTGCTGGAAAATCCGTGATTACACTCTGGGTTAGCGAAAGAAATTTCGAGAAAGAAACAGTTCAAGAAGAAAAGATTCTCACCTGGACACTGAAGATAATTTCAGAGGAAGTTGCTGCTTGACACTCGTCTGACCTCCTTTCTGGGCATTCGTTGCACTGAGCAGAGTTACTGGATGTGTCTTGGAAACTGTTGAGAAAAAAGCAATTGCTGAAAGATTAATGAAAAACTTCAAAAGGATTATCTTGTTTTTGAATCTTACTGCTGGAAGATCTCCATTTGTCTTTGCGACGATCAACACCTTGACTGTCTGCATGACTTTCGGCGTCCTTCAAGTGAGGCGTAGAGTGTCCATCATCGGGATGATTGACGTGTCCGGGAACTGGAAGAGCAACATTTGGTGAAAGAAGGAGTCCTTGATTGGACAGAATCTCCATCTTTCTGTACAGTTGCTCCCTCTGCTGCTTAATATCCTCCTGCTCAGCTCGAATATGTTCCCATTCCTTCTTCAATTCCTCCTTCTGCCTCTGCTCTCGTTCATCCAATTCCGTCACCCTCTGCTTCTCATACCTCATGAATTCCGTCTTCTGCTCCTGCAATTTGTCCAGCAAATTTCTCACCTCTTCCAGCTGATCATTGTGCCGATAGAGATTCTTGCTGGTATCCTTGAAGCTCATCAGTTGCGCCTGGAGACTCTGGATTGTCGTCATTTGCTGCGAAATGATGCACAGAAGCGTGTGGAGATTGTGAGAAACTTGCAGAGCAGCAAAATTGTGATCCTTTATGGACACATTCTCGCTGCTACACTTGGAATTCTGCGAAGCTGGTGATAGTGTCGAATCAACTTCAGATGTCATCGAATCTCTCTTCTGACCCATTATAACACCCGTGGGCAGAGTCGACAGAACAGCATCCCTCCACGGATGATTGCTCTGTTTATTGCGCCTCTCATCGAAACCCCCAAAGGTTTCTGCCCTTTTAGGCAGAGTCGGAGAGATATACATCTCACTGTGCTTCTCTCCTACAGAACTGAAGGATCGCGACAGAGGCAATCCCGTTGCAGCTGAATAGAGAGTTGCTGCCAGTTGACCAATTTCCTGCACTGTGTACAGCACACGCTTCCAAATCTCAATGGTATCACAGTCATCTGTTACGAGTTCGCGGTACGAGCCAAAATTGGCCAGGAACTCATCAGCTCCCATCTGATTGCCACCCTCCCCTGCATTCTGACTATCTAGCCACAGACTCAACTGTAGCGCAATCTTCTCCTCCAGGATCATTGCCTGCTCCAGATCCTTCTGTCTCAATTTATCTAAATCGGATTGTATTTGGTCGGGAGAAATAGGGCTCCGGTTAGAAGAGGGGATACAATCCTAAATGAACACAGTTCTAAGTATGTGTTCTTTAAGGAAAGTGTTACATAACAGGGAAAATTTCAGTTTTCATAACTCTTATGCAAGGTTGAGCGACCGGTCTGTCACCCATGTGTCATACGTTACCCATTACTTTGAGTAATCACGAAACACCTAGCTTTAACCAACTAATGAGGGTTAGTTGGGAAACAAGGGAAACAACAAGGGAAAATTCCTCAGTTTTGAAAGCATTCCCGGTTTTATCAAGAGCACTCAACGGGTCAAGTGGTAGAGTACTCACTCTATGATGCAAAGGTTCCGGGTTCGAATCTTCTTCAGGTCACCAGGCGTTTTTATGGAGTTAAAGTTGTTCGGATTGTATCCAGTGATCTTCATTCCACTAAGATTTCTCAACGGTTACCGAGGCTACTACTGTATAGGCACTAAGATTTCTCAACGGTTACCGAGGCTACTACTGTATAAGACTACGATCCTGCTAGTCGTCAAGTATTCACATAAAACTTTGGGTCCTCAGCAAACAGAATTGCGAAGTCTTGGCCGTGTTTGAGAGGAGGATCCTACGACGGATTTTGGCACCGTATGTGACGAGGTGTATGAGCGCTACCGAGGAGGTAGTGTCATCGTTGAGCAAATACGTTTCAGTGGACATTTTCGGAGGGAAGCTCCGTCCGAATGCGGCAACACAATCTATGGAGTCTTCAACCCTAATATCAGAAAACTCACTCTTCATGAAAAGTTCAATTGTCTCCTGATGATTGAAGAGTGTCTGATGCTGTGTCTCCGAGATCTTTGTGTGAGCACCCTGGAACCCTCCCGCCAAGGTTATACGATCCCCCAATTAACGAAACCCAGTGATTTTTGACATCACTCGACCACTGAGGAAGACACGGAACGTGTCGAAAGCTCTGGTAGAAGAGTGAGTTTTCTGATCTTAAGGCTGAAGACTCCTCAGATTGTGTTGCCGCGTCCGCACGGAGCTTCCCTCCGAAAATTTCCACTGAGGCTGAACGGCAATTTCCCCCACAAATACGTTTCAATAGACTCCGGTGCGTTGGTCAAATGTTTCACAAAGATGAGAAGAACGACCCAGCCTGAAGTCTTCAAGGATGGACTCTACATTTCGAGAGAACGAGGCAAACCCAGTCTTCGTAGTACCAGGTCTTCGTAGTTTGGATCGGGACACCAACTCGTTAGGGGTGCGGAAATGAGGAACAGTCACGCGTAATACGCTTTACCGGCGACGGATCCTTAGCCAGGCCAAGATCAGCAATTCACTGTAGCACCGATTAAGTTAGTAAGGATAGGTAAATCAAGGTTGTCTTGCGCAATAGGTACTCTCGCAAGCTCCTGATTTTCTCGGACTCCAGATGAAGATACGCAAAGCGATGTGATGCAATCATCGCAGATGCTTGTGTCATTCATTCACATCTATTACACTTTTTCAGATTACACACTTTTCTGCAGTACACTTTTATATCACCAATGATCTTGGTAGAAATTGCAAAACGGTAGGGACCTTGGTAGGGACTTTGTTCTTTATCCACAGGAAGAGACCCCAGAAACTATATCGTCGGTTGCGGCTACCTCTGTCGTATTTGCATTTGTTTTGTATCTGCATTCGGAGCAAGCTACAATACAGACGTCCCCTTTTGCGTGAAATGCTGACACAAAAGAAATGCAGATACGACAGAGGTAGCCGCAACTGATGATATGTCTGGTTAGGATCCTCTATAATTCTATAACCTCTGTAATTTTCGGAATAAAAAAACAGAGTTCTCCAGAATTCGGCGTTTGGGAATATGAATCCTTAGGCTTTGGAACTCGAGCTTCTGATCTTTCCCAAGTCCGAAATTTGAGAGTCTGGTAGTAGAGTCCTGACTCCCGAACTCCGGACTCGGGAGAGTTTGAGAGTCTGGGACTTCTAAAATTTGGAGTCTGGAAGTAAAATTTGTAGTCCATAGCTTGAAAGTCCAAGAATACAGACTACTGAATTCTGCCGAGTCCAGAGTTGGGAAGACCGGACTCAAATAAGTTCGAGAGTCCGGAGTTCGGGAATCTGGAACTTCGAGAGTTTGGATTCCAGGAGTCTGGAAGTAGAGTCCAGATTCCAGACTGTCGAACTTCAGACTCAGCAAAGTTCAGGCGATCGAGAGTATAGACTCCCGAATTCTCCCGAGTCCAGACTCCAAAGTTCGAAAGACCGGACTCCTAAGACTCCTAAAGTTCCTAAAGTCTTCCAAGTCCGGTATTTGGGATTCTGGAAGTAAAGTTTAGACTCTCGAACTCCGGACTTGGGAAGTCTGAGACTTCGGGAGTTTGTAGTCCAGGAATGCGGAAGTAAATCCCACACTCTTGTCCTTCAACTCGAGAGAGTTCAGAAGTCCGGAGTTAAGGAGTCTGAAAGTACAAATTCCTGAATTCTAATGACTCCGGTGTTAAGAACACCGGATTTTTGGGACTCCCAAACTCTTTCAAGTCCAGGAATTCGGAGTCCGGAAGTAAAATGGAAACACGTAAAGTTCGGACTCGGAAGAATTAGAATCTAGAGTTTGGGAATCTGGGACTTTGAAAGTTTGCAGTCCAGGAGTGCGGAAGTAAATACCAGACTCTTGTCCTTCATACTCGAGATTTCAGATGTCCGGAATTAAGGAGTTCGAGAGTACAGTCTCCCGGATTCTAATGACTCCAGTGTTAAAAAGACCGGATTTCTGGGATTGCCAAACTCTTTCAAGTCCAGGATTTCGGAGTCCGGAAGTAAAGTCGAAATATGTAAAGTTCGGACTCGGAAGAATTAGAATCTAGAGTTTGGGAGTCTGGAACTTTGAAAGTTTGGAGTCGAGGAGTCCGGAAGTAGAGCTCAGACTCTCAAACTTCAGATTCAGGAATTCAGGTCTTTTAGTATTTCTGTTTCTCTGATTCCACGGTTCCTTAATTCGAATATCTTTTATATGAATCATTGTCTCACTCATGGAAATACACCCACAGATATGTTATTTAGCCTTTGACCTTGACAATCGGCAGAATGGATGTTTCAAGGTTGTTGGCGTATACAAATAAATCTTCCACCCGGATACTAACACAAATTTTGTAAATTCTAGTTTAAATATTTTTCAGGATTAGCCTGAGGGCAGAGTTTTCATCGTTTTCTGCTGGGATTAGGAGCAACGCTAAGACACCGATGGTCGTTACCAAAGGAAGTATATTCTCCTTGCAAAACAATATTTTTTGTCTTCGTAACTTTGTAACACTTTCCCTAAAATTATTATTTTTAACATCTACAACAACATCAAAATTAGCCCTTTTAGATACCTTCAAGCTCACTAGTTCCCATTGCTTTATTTTTGAAAGCGATTGAAAGGTGCAAAATTTGTAATTGGTCAAATTGCAAAAGCTCCAAAACATTCTTTTTTTTTCAGGTACTTACAGATTATCTCTCGGACATTCGCCTGGCGAGCATCAATAAGCTTCTGCTTCTGCTCCACCGTCATATCAGGCTCCAATTCATCCGATGGACAATCGAGAACTGCAGCCCTGTTGATGAAACGTATTTTCGAATTTAAGCCCTATATAGGAGGATTTTCTTGGCTGTAAAAGAAATGCTAACCTTATTGCCTGAATCCAGATATTTTTGTCCTTGGGATTTTGTACTTTGAGCTCATACATTTCTGGATACGTTGGATTGGAGGAGATGATGTAGATGCCACGGGATTCAGTACCAGCCTTCTCCCGGATCAGTAGTTTCTGCAGCGAAACAACTCCAGCTTTGTTTTCCGGCGTGAAAAATGTATATTTGTGAGAATTTTCCTGAAGAAAGAACAGACAGTCCGACAGGACAACCACAAGGACTGTTTGCATCTTTGATCTTCCCTGCATTAATGTAGCAACACCCTCAAATTTCAGCTTCCGATTGGCATTTATTATGTCGGATTTCTTGAATTTATCCTCCTTGTAGATTGCATAGGATTTTGCATCGATCTTCTTGAAGATACTCAATTGCCTTTCCTCTTTATCTTTGTCAGCAACTCTAGCATCTACATCCACCAAAATCTCCTTCACCAGAGACATTGCCTTCTGCAACTTTTCCTGCTCAATCTTATCTTCACGCGAACTCTTCAGCAGAGGATCAATCAACAAGGGATATTTGGTGAGACGCTGAGTAACAAAGAGGATACATTCTGGAATACCCTTTTTCTTCAGCAACGGATTCGTCTGACAGTGTTTGTACCACTCAGAAAAAGTATGATCTTCCGTCATGTAGCACTTGAAGGTTTCAAGAGCCGATCGATGGTTCGAACAAAATTCCCCATAGGCATTCTTGAGTCTCTGAGCGGACAATCCCGAAAAGAAGTCCAACATAATGTCGACAATGCTGTCAACTATGTAACTTTCTCTCTGTTTCACTTTCAACTTTCGCAAGAAGCTCGTGTGGAGGTCAATAAGCTCAGGGAGACATGGAAACATCCTCTCCAGATTCAAATGATTAAAATGCCTCTGGAGACTCTCTACAAAGACCTTCTGCATTACCAGGAGGTTCTGACAGTGAGTCTTTTCTGTCATGATAAACTCATAAATGTGTTCTTGACGCTTGACCTAAAATATTATTTTAATCCTTTTAGCTAAAGTTTCTTCGAAAATTATTTTAATAAAGTATTAACCACTCATAGACTTAAGGATTTCGAAGCAGTAAACTTTGTTTAAATTTGGACTTTATGCATACAAAACTCCTGATAAAATTTACAAAGGAAATTAAAGGAACAACGGAAACAACGAAAAATCTTAAGTTCGAAAAGAAAGTACCATCAAGCGCTTAAGTGGCGGATATGCGAATTTCTTTTCACTTTCGGTGAATTTTTGAATACAATTGGTTAGGGTTTGATTTTTTTCGAACAATATTGAGAGTTTCAGTCTTTCGAAACCAAATTGTAGAAGAAACTTAAGTTATCTTTTATTCGAAAATCGAAAAAAGTCCGAAAAGAAAGTACTGTAAGCGCTTAAGCGGGAAAAAGATGAGATTCTACGGTAAAGTTTTAGTGTATTTCCCAGTAGGTTTTGCTTAATTTTGACATTTATTTTTAGTTGAACGAGATAATTTCAGTTTTCCAAAACAAAAATAACGAAGAAACATCACTAAAGTACCCTTTTATTTGTTAAATAAATCAAAATTAGTTCGAAAAAAATACTGTCCGTGATTAAGCGTCAAAAATGCGAATTTCTAAATTGAATTTTCGGTGAATTTTCGAACAGATTTGACTTGGCTTTGATTTTTTCGAACAATCCTAACAATTTTAGTCTTTTGAATCCGAATTGTAGAAGCAACTGAGATACTTTTTTATTCTAAAATCGAAATAAGTCCGAAAAGAAAAAACAATCAGTGCTTACGCTTCGAACATAGGAACTTATACAGTAGATTTTTGGTGCATTTTTGAATTGGTGTGGCTCGTGCTTGATTTCTTTTTACTAGTTTGCTCATTCGAATCCGAAGTGTCCGAAAAGAAAGAACAATCAGCGCATGAGCGTCGAATATTAGAACTTCTACATTAAGTTTTCAATGTGTTTTCGAAAAGGTTAGGCTTGGCTTTGATTTTGTTGAACAATCGGAACAATTTCAGTTTTCTCAATTCCGAAAAACAAAATAAGTCTGAAAGAAAAAAATACTATCAGCGCTTAAACGGGAAAAAGCTTGGCTTTGACTTTTTCGAATAATAGAGACAATTTTAGTTTTTCGAATCCAAATTGTAGAAGTAACTTAAGTAGTCGTTTATTCGAAAATTGAGTTTGCGCTTACACAGTGAACATAGGAAATCCTACATTTAATGTTTGATGCATTTTCGATTTTCGAATATGATTTGCTTTTTGCCTGATCGGGAAAATCCCGCATTTTCTAATCCGTTTTTCTTTTCTGAATACAGTAGACTCTCGCTAATTCGGCTCTTTTAAGATCAGGCTACTTTTTAATTCGGGCGGCAGTTAAATTCGAAAAAAGTTTGTTGACATTTTTCGAGTATGATTATGATTATCAAATCAAGCAAATATTTTGCATTATCAAAAGGTTTTAACGAAATATATAATACCAATGAGCGATAAACTCAATATGAATATACAGATGAACAAAAAATCGTTGCATTTAAAAGAATTTGACGCCCGAATTTCTCTCTAATTCGGTTGATATTTCGGTCCCAAATTCCAGAATTTGAGAGAGTCTACTGTAACTCGAAATTATCTCGAAAAGAAAGTACTATCAGCGCTTAAGTGGTGTAGACAAGAATCTCCACAATAAGATTTTTGATGCATTTTCCACTAGGTTTGCCATGGCTTTGAACAATTTCGACTTTTCGAATTCGAAATTGTAAAAGAATTATTTTGAATGTTTGACATATAGATGGCGCTTTAAACGTATGTCATAATGTAGTTTTCGAAATCGAATTGAAAATTTTAGAATTTCAAAATCGAATACCGAGGGAATTCCTTAAGTTTGTGGTGAAACAAGAAAAAAACCTACTGACCTGTTTATCTTTGAGGGATTTTACCACTTCCCGAGGGACACTTGGACTCCATGAATCTGGCTCATCAATAGCCATCCCGAGAATTGGATCAGCTCCCAAATCATGCGGACCAATTGGTGGATCATAGAGAAATTCATCCCGAATCAGAGGTGTATCATCCGAGTAGCTAAAAATTAAATAATTTCATTGAATGTCCCATTGAATTTTTTTCCACATTGAATTCTCCTCAACACTTTCAGGGGATTTCTTCACAGGACATCCTGTTTCACATTAAACACCATTTCTTTTAGCACGATTCTTACTCACAAAATACTTGAGCAACTAACCATTTAGGTATTTTTGAGCGACAGATGATGCAATTAGAATTATTTTGAGAATTGATAGAAAATGAAGAAAAAAAAATTGAAGAATCATCAAGCAAAGTACTCACTTTATATGATCACCCTGGCCATGTAGCTCATAGTAATCTCTCGAGTGGTTGTCTTGATGTGAAGTACCATGGCTAAAGCAAGCAAAAAAAATCAAAGAGAACAAATTATAATAAACTAAAGATCAAAAGAAAATTCCGCAAAATAAATATAAATACAGGAAGATATAAAATAAAATAAATCATTGAAATAATTCTTCTTTTTCCGAAAATATCCAGCTGAAAAACAAAATTAATTGAATAAAGCGAAAAAATTGCATTGCTCAAGAGAGAGAGAGAGAGATAGTGATTGCTAAGAATATTAAAATGATTCGAAATTGAAGAGAGTTTTACACAAAAAGAAGAATAATATTTGATCTCAAGAGTACATTTTGAGAAGAGCGATAGATAAACTTTCTACCCTAAAGAGAGTGATTTGACAGCAAATAGCAGATTATAAGAGAGCAAACATTTTGATCTTTAAGATTATTAAGAACTACAATGTTTATTTAAATTAATATTTTTTTTTGAGAGATAGAGAATATTAGATATAAATATGACCAAAGAAATGCTACAAGATTGCAGAGAAAATCAGACAACATGAATTTTGCAAAATGAAGATATTTCGACTCAACGCCTAAGAGAAGATTGTCAACAATAAAAATTCATTTTACAATGAGGGAGGCAAGAAAATCTCTTGGACAACAGAAATATTTGACAATGAAGATAGAATTCAACATTGAAAAAAAAAATTAAAGAAAATCTAACGATTAATCACTGTATAGAATTTTTATTAGAAAAACAAAGTGGGATTACTCTAGAATATCATAACTTTTTTTTTAGTTATTCTCATATCTTGCAGGATAGTAGCATTAAATTTCCTAAAAAAAATAGCTACACCTTGAAATATTTCATTTGTGGGCGTGTTAAAACAGCGCTGTGTAAAAAAATAGGCCACGCCCCCTTCAAAACTTTTAACATAAAACAAAGAATTGGCAGAGATATTCGACGGTTTTGTCTAAAATTTATTAATTTTCTAAATTAAAATCAATTTTCTAAAGCAAATACTCTTTAAATTTGCAAGTAGCCCTTCATACTTTGTTAAAGATAAATAGTAATAAGGGAAAGTACTCTCCCTTCGAACGTTCATGCCTTTGAATAATATGAATTTCTTTTACTTTTCCTAAGAGATTTCCAGATGATCGTCACATAATTATCATTATTTGATAATAAGCTAGCTAATATTTAATAGTAATGTTTAAATTTGTTAGGAAAACTTAAAGAAAATTCACATTATTCGAAGGCATGAACGTTCGAAGGGAGAGTACTTTCCCCTACAAAGAGTACAAAGCAATAAAGCGAAGAAGAGCTAAGGGTGACTCATATAAGAAATAAAATTGACATGTCATTCTTGTTTCTAGAAACATGAAGAATTTTATTTGTTTGTTTTCTGACGTAAAGAACAAGAACCGCCTGTTTTGTTATGTTTATACTACTCTGCATTTTATGTATTTTGACTGTTTTAACCAGTTTGGACCATGTTTTTAAACAATTGTTTGACGCATTTCTGAAATTCTAATAATGTTACTTCGATTCTTCAATGTGTTTCTGATATTTTAAATCATGTTTCTGTCGTTCTTGAATGCGTTTCAGTAATTTAAATCACTTTATACGATTCGTCGATGCATATCTAAGACTTTAATAACGTTTCTGTGATTTTTCGATGTGTTTTGAAGATTATAAACCATGTTTCTGTGATTCTTCGATGTGCGCTTCTATGATTTAAATAAGTTGGTGTGATTATTTGATGCGCTTCTAAGATTCTAATAATGCCTTTGCGATTCTTCAATGCATTTCTAAGATTGTAATCATGTTTCTGCTATTCTAATAATGTTTCTGCAATGATTCGATGCGTTTTGATATTCTAACCATGTTTCGGTGATTCTTGAATTCATTTCTAAAGATCTTAATCATGTTTTTGCACTGAGAGAAATCCGAAAAAGTTAAAATAACATTCCGAAAATGTTAATTTTACCCTGCAGTATTGATCCTAAATCGGTGTAAATATTACCCTTTTTAGGTGTCTTAGGGATTAAAGTTACCATTTTTCATGTTAATTTTACCCTTAAAAAGGTGTAAAATTAACATTAAAAAACGTTTATATATTTTTACACCTAAAAAGTGTTAAAGTTATGAGGAAAAAAAGTTAATCGCACCCTCTTTTTTCTCAATGTGGGATTATTCGATGCATTTCTGAAATTCTAACAAAGTTTCTGTCATTCTTGAATACGTTTGTGTTACAGTTTGTACAATTTTTCTATGCGTTTCTGAATTTCAAAGCGTTTTTAAGATCTTGATCATCTTTCTGTAATTCTTGGATGTGCGTTTCTACGATTTAAATAAGTTTGTATGATTGTTCAATTTGTTTCTAAGATTTTAATCATGTTTCTGTGATTTTTCGATGTATTTCTGAAATTCTAACCACGTTTCAGTTATTTTTGGATGCGTTTCTGTGACTTACATCAGTTTGTACAATTCTTCGATCCGTTTCTGAAATTCAAACCATGTTTGTGTGATTCTCCGATGCGTTTGTGTGATTTAATTAAATTTAAAAGATGCTTTGATGCGTTTCTGAAATTCTAACCATATTTCTGCGGTTCCCGGATGGTTTGTCATGGTTTAAGAAAATTTGTACGATTTTTTTATGCGTTTCTATGAGACTTAATCACGTTTCTGCGATCCTTTGATACGATTTTGAAATTACGATCATGTTTCTGTGATTCTCCGATGCGTTTCTGCGATTCTTTGATGCGTTTCTGAGAGTTTAATCATAGTTAAAAGATTCTTGGATACGTTTTTATGATTCTAGCTAAGTTTCTGGAATTCTTAGAAATGTTTTTATGATTATTACTGCGATTTTGCGATGCGTTCCTATGATTTTGACAATGTTTGTACTATTCTTGAACGAGTTTACGTAATTATAACAGCGTTTTTATGATTTTTTTGGATATGGTTACGAGTTTCTAGTCAAATCGCTTTGATTTTTGGGTTACAATTTTGTGATTCTGCATCTCCCTAATTCTAGATACCTTTTTATAAATGTTTTTGGCTATTCCTGTTTTCCTGTCGAACATTTTACGAACATTTACGAACAAATGACAAAATTTTACGAACATTTTTTGTGTGTTTACGAACATTTACGAACAAATGTTTTTTTTTTTGGGTTACAATTTTACGATTCTGATTTTCCCTGATTCTAGATACGTTTTTATAAATGTTTTTGGGTATTCCTGATTTCCTGTGAAACATTTTGCGAACATATAGGAAAAAATTACAACATTTTACGAATTTTTTTTGTGTGTTTACGAACATTTACGAACAAATGTTTGTAAAAGTACAAAAAATGTTCGTCCAATGATTATGTTACGAACAATGTTTGTGAAAAAAGTACAAACTTTTACGAACTTGTTTGTGGGTAATACGATTCATGTGCATTTCGTAACTCCCCCATAGGAATTCACAAACATTTACGAACATTTTTACAAAATATTTTTTCTGTGCAGTGAAAATGTCTTTTTTCTGACATTCAGTTGTTTGCACCAGGCGGGATTCGAACTCACAACTTTGAAAGTCGAGTCAGAGATCTCATCCGCCCAAGACCAGCGGTCTTGCCTATTGCGCCACTGAGATCCCAGTCCCCAATAGGAATTTACAAATATTTAGGAACAATTTTACGAAATATTTTTTCTGTGTTGACAGAGAAAATTTAGGTCAACTTTTGTCGTTCAGAATTTGTCGTTCTTGTTGAAAAAGTTTTGTAGAGGGCGTGGCTGAAAATTCGTGTGTGAAAATTTTCAATTTTATCCCACTTCTGAAAATGTGATACTTGCAAAATATATTTTTGGGTGAAGCATATTGAGAGTGTCTAATGCTTCTTTCCTGCAACATATGAGGATTTTAAAGAACAAATTAGGATATTCTGAAATAATGGCAACAAGGTTCGGAGGGATTCTTTTGGCAAAAGAAAGTTGTTTCTCAAAAATACTGAAGAATTTACTTTTGAAAAGTTCTTTCTAAAATAGGATAATCATTGTGATTTAACGAAGAGAGTGTTGTGTGTTCTGTTTTGGTCTCTCAAGTGGTGGATTTTCTTTTTTTTTCCTGTTGGTCAATGAGAGCCCCCAAAAAAGAACCCTCCTCTATGTTTTACCTAGCGTGATGATAGACCACGCCTAATTTATAAGCCACCAGCCGCCAAGGAGAGTAGCATCCGATTGATTTTTTGCCGCTTTGGTTTGTTTGAAAAAAGACAAAATCAGAGAAAGAATTTTTGCTGTTGTTTTCTATGTCCATAAATTGCAAATTAACCAGAACATGTTCAATGTGTTTTTCTTTTCTTCTTCCTCAAAAAGCCATCTTCAAAAATACAACAAAAAAAAAACGAAACAACAAGCTAAATCTGTGTAATTCTCTATCTTCTTGTTGTTGATGTACAAACTTCTTCACTCTCATTTAATTTTTAACTCTCATTGTTGAGTCTTTTGCAATTTTCCTTCAACTTCTTGTTTTATTCATTTCTGTAATACCTCAAACTTGAAATCAAACTAAAAAAAAAAACCACAGTGTCTTATGCTTTTTTCCTTGCTGTTTTTTGTTGTTTGTTTTCTTGCTCAATTTCTTTATGTATTAACAAAAAAAAACGTACATAAAAATTCCACAAAGTGTAATTAACGTTTAATGCTTCAATAACAAGACACATTAAAAAATATTTAATCGCAGAGACGAATTCTCCTTTTTGTGCAAAATCTACAATTAATATCATCTCAATTAATTTTATATTTCTCTTGCTCTTTACCAAAGTATATAATAATGTAAAAATTAGATTTAGAACCAAAAGGTATAATTGCTAAAATTGTTTAATAAAATTAAAACGTTCAATCAAAATCAATTTTCTGCATATGAAGCAATGCAAGCATCTAAAGTAGCAATAATTAAAACAAACTCATCCTCATTTCTTCAAATATATTGCATTTTATAATAACAATAAAAAAATATATATATAGAAATAGAGGGAAAAATCGTGCACAATTTTTTTTCTGCACGACACTTGCAATTAGTGTTTAAAAAAAAAAACTTACTTTCTCACATCATTTTCTCATATCTTTCTCATCATTAAATCATTTCTTTTTTTTATTCTTCATACGCTATATATATATTGCCCCTTTTCTCATCTTTCTTTCTTCATATATTTTACTTCAAAATTATGCAACACATTTCATTACCATTCTATTTTTAATAATTATTTTTTTATAATTAAATTATTTAAAAAAAATTTTAGAGGGTCATTTTGTTGAATGGGAAAAACAGTAACATACCTGTTTGATGATGACTTCTTTCCCGATCCAGACTTTCCACCATGCTGACTTTTGGCTATTTTGGCCTTGCACTCAATTGCATGCTCCTTGTACGATGATAAATTGATAACAGCTCCACAAACTGCAATATAAAAGCATTTATGGTAAGAAAAATTTCATGAAATCTAAATTCTCATCTCTTTCTTTCTCAAATGTTTTCCATATGTCTATCTCTCTCTTTCGCACTCTTTTTCTTCTTTTAAACGTCACAACAAATTCAATTCAGTTCAAATAAATTTTGATTGCAAACAATAAACGATAAACATTTACAAAACTCTTGAGAAAAAGAAGGATGAAAATTTCGATTTCATGAAATTTTTCTAAACAAAATAGTTTGTTAATTTTTTTTTGTTAAATTGAGGTAAAGAATTTATCAAGATGGAAGTAATTTTTAAAACAATTTAAAGCAATTTTTCACATTAGTTTGTACAATTTTTCGATGCATTTCTGAACTTCAAAGCGTTTTAAACATCTTGATCATCTTTCTGCAATTCTTGGATGTGCGTTTCTACGATTTAAATATGTTTGTATGATTGTTCAATTTGTTTACTAAAATTTTAATCATGTTTCTGTGATTTTTCGATGTATTTCTGAAATTCTAACCACGTTTCAGTTAATTTTGGATTCGTTTCTGTGATTTACATCAATTTGTACAATTCTTCGATGCGTTTCTGAAATTCAAACCATGTATGTATGATTCTCCGATGCGTTTGTGTGATTTAATTAAATTCAAACGATTCTTTGATACGTTTCTGAAATTCTAATCATGCTTCTGCGATTCTTCGATGCATTCTTGTGATTCTAACTATGTTTCAGCAATTCTTTGATGTGTTTCGGTGATTTAAATAAATTTGTACGATTCCTTGATGCGTTTCTAAGATTTTAATTACATTTATGTGATTTTTCATTGCGGTTCTGAAATTCTCACCACGTTTCAGTCATTCTTGGATACATTTCTGTTATTCAAAAATCCAATGGTACGATTTTTCGATGCGTTTCTGAGCTTCTAATTGTTTTTTTTAGATGTTATCAATGTTGTATGATTGTTCAATTTGTTCCTAAGATTTAAAACTGTTAATTGATGAGTTTAAGAAACCATCGCAATATTTTTATATTGCTCAAATTCAAGGAAGCTGCAAAATTACCAGTCCTTTTATTGTTTTCCATTCGTTATGAGATCTAGTCCTAGAGGTCAAACGGTTTGAGATAGCGACTTGAGGTCTATAGAGGCCTCCCCTTAGAAGTCAACTTTCGCAGTACTAACTTAAAAATTATTTTCAGAAGTGGTTTATATCGAATTTTTACTTAAACATAGAAAAAAATATTTTGTAAAATTGTTCCTAAATGTTTGTGAATTCCTATTGGGGACTTACGAAATACACGTTAATCGTATAACCTACAAACAAATTCGCAAAAGTTTGTATTTTTTTCACAAACATTATTCGTGGCATGATCATTTGTCGAGCATTTTTGTACTTTTACAAACATTTGTTGGTAAAAAAAAACACAAAAATATGCACAAAAATTTACAAACAACAAAATTTACGAATAAATGATTCTAAAAGTTTGTAAATGTTTGTTTGTTTGGCAAAAATTTACGAATTACAGAACATTTTTTGTGTGTTTACGTACATTTACGAACAAATGTTTCTAAACTAAATGTTTGTGAAAAAGTATAAACGTTTAGGAACTTGTTTTTGAGTCATAAGATTTAAGAGCATTTCGTAAGTCTCCAATAG
Source organism: Phlebotomus papatasi (assembly GCF_024763615.1). Classification (NCBI taxonomy): domain Eukaryota; kingdom Metazoa; phylum Arthropoda; class Insecta; order Diptera; family Psychodidae; genus Phlebotomus; species Phlebotomus papatasi. The sequence goes on from NC_077223.1 coordinate 103,618,805, forward strand.
GAATTTACAAACATTTACGAACAATTCTACAAAATATTTTTTCTGCGTATATGATTAATTCTGTTCAATACAGTCAGTGTTTTTCAAAAAAACGACGAATCTTGTTAGAGGGTCCTTTAAAGGCTTTTATCAAGAAGAACGCCTAAAATTAGCGAGTGTTTTTTTTAAATGGAACAAAATAGATTTTGTCGAATAAACATTTTTTGAGAAAAATAAAAATTCAATTTAAAAATAAAATTGAACGACCAACGCACTTAAAATGGCAACTGTTGCATTTAAAAGGAGTCTATTTCGAGCAAAGATAGAATTTAAGTGTTATAGTCTCTTCGCAAAAGGCCTATAACATCTTAATGATGATGCTCGTCCCGGACATCAAAAACCGATTAAAAATTGAAACAGTAAGGAAAATTATTATGCAAAACTGACGAATAACTATTAATCCTTTAAGGATTAGAAGGTCAAAAGCAGGGGGTCCGAAAAATTACTTTTTCTGACTTTTTATCAGGGGTATAACGTTTCCTATGTTTCCCATATGTTTCCAGCGTGCCAAAGAAACTTTGTAGTTTATTAGCTGTTTTCAGTCATTGTAGAACGAATTAGGAAATAATACACATACAAAATAAAAGCCAATTAAATATAGAATGGGCAACCGAAAACCCCAAATTGGGATACCTACGTAGTTTTGGAGATATCTCGTGAAATGTGTACGAAAACAGGAAAAAATTAACACTAAAACTGGTTGCATTTTTCAGAACTAATGTCACCCCCGCTTTTTATAGCAAAACTTAACTTTATATGGCTGTAGCAAGAATTTTGTTTTTGGGTCACCGGTGACCCAATCGTCCTTAAAGGGTTAAAGAATTTTTTGAGGTTATTAGTTTATCTGTTGGCTCATTTCATGCAGTTCTTTTTGGATATTTTGGGCATGAAACGTATGGAAGTGACGATTGCTCCAAAAGTTCACTAGCACATCCTTGTTTGATTGTGATCCTTGTTTATTCACCATTTTTACCGGAATTGCCGTTTAGGGACTTATCCTCTTTCTAGAACTGAAAATACTTTCGAAACGTTGGTGTTTTGGTACGATAGATAGATAGATAGATAGATAGATAGATATTTATTTCATCATCAATGACTTAAAAGCGCAATACAAATATAACTTTGTGTAACTTTTGTAATTATGCGTCCACCGCCGTCTTAGCGTTGGTAACCAATCTACTCCGGAGTAAAACGGTGGAAAAACTCCATCTCAGGTTGTATCTGCCAGAGAAGTCTCAAATGGTTACAAATTAAAAGTTATACAAAACTGACTTTCATTAGCACAGCTTAATAAAGGTCACAGAAAAATGCTGATCTGCCTAATTTTGCGCGATTTTAAGCATTGTGAGAGGGTGAATGGCTAGCTCTAACTAAGCTGTGGGCCATTTGGGCAAACTTCCGAGTGTGAACACTAAGTCACACATTACAATGTGAAGATTCCCATTAAGATTAAGATTCCCATTCCGATTAAGGAGATAATGATTCCATCGCCGGAAGAGCTCAAAGCCACATCACAAAGCGCATATAATGACTTCGAGGATAGGTAAAGTCTCAAGTATAAGTAAAATAATTTAGATGAATATTTCAAAATTTTAAACTTTGAGCATCTGTACCAAGATAACTGCTTGACTTAGACCGGAACATAGATACGTTCTGAAAAGGTCTTGACATCAGCTACATCATACTAAAATTTCAGTCCAATCGGAGAAGTTTTTCTTTTTGACGGTTATGACAGTTATTCAAAATGGCGGACAGAAACGTCAAATCAAGATGGCGACTACGTCATTTTGAAGATCTCGTGCATCTTACCCTTTGATGTGCGAACCTTCATTGTCGTTTATCATTAGAGCTTGATTATTTTAGTATTTATTAAAAAATGCAAAGTCACCCTCAATTTATCCCAAGTGCAAGCCTATTTTCCTGGTTTTTTAGCATAGTAACATTTTGAAAAATAAATGATAGTGACACAAAATCCATTTATTAACAACTGAATACGAATAATTTCACGTATTCATTCTTTGTTGGGACCATTTTCGAAATAAATCAAGAAAAATTTGTTTTACACAAGAAGGAAAAAAGTTCTATATGTATTATTTTAATGGGGGGTCATCACAGAACTGAAGTTAATATCTTTCACAGTTTGAGCTCTATCCCAATTTTTAAAAATGTACATACTATTTTTTTAAATATAGATGCGATCGTCACATTTATTGAGAAGCATAGAAAAAATTAGTTTTTACGAAGCTTGGGATCGTACGAAGTATAGACACTTTCCCTTACTTATTGCTTTCTTTTTCAGGTCTAGCAAAAATTCTGTTTTCAAAGGTGAATTTCAATAATGGCTAAGAGGGATATAAGAGCTAGAAAAAGTTAACTTACCATCACAGTTGGTTGATTGACCCTTTGCCTTGGCTTTGTCCTTTTTCTTCCGGAAAAACAGTGATCCCCTCTTTCGGCGTTTTTCCGGATGATCTGCATAAACTTCGCTGCAGTCCCAGGAAGGAATTTTGAGAAAAATAAAATGAAATAATTACACTTGATGCCAAAAAATACTTCTTGATAATATTTCGTGTATATTTTTTGTTCAAAGACAATAATATTATGTTTACGAAAAAAACTCACAAACATTTAGGGTTTTAATTTAAAATACAATATATATTTTGGCATGGACAAGAAATTAGCAGGTGCTAAGCTCCGAGAATAGAATCCTCTGGGAAATTAAATAATTTAGCAAAATTTTCCCCCAGAACATTCTCCTCTCGAAATAATATAATTTTCTCTTGGTGTTTGTGTGCGTGTTGTGTTGAATTATTTTGTGCATATTTTCAATTTATTAATTTAAGAAAAAAAAAACAACAGTGCAAAAAACGAGGATGGAAAAAAAATAACTACCTAACAGATATTCCAAGTTCATCATTTGGGGATCTCCTAAAAACATTTTACCAACAATATTTCTTTTTTTTTTTTTTTGATTGGAAAAAAGACAAAAAACTTACTTTTTATCTCGTACACTAAGCAAAGATCTATCGTCCTGATTTTCATCCTCACTGTCAGATAGGTGCCGTGATCTAGCAATAAAATACACAATTCAAAGAGCAACAATACGCAAAAAAAAATCAACGAGACAAGACTCTCAACAATGCAATCAAAAAACAATCTCAATGAATTGGTAGAAATGAGTTAAACAAACTGTGTTGTCTTTGTGTGTTATTAGTAAAGTTACAAAAAAAGTAATTATTCAAATTGAGTTAATCTCATGAGAAATCATCTAAATTCTTTCACATTGCCACTCTCTTTAAAAAAACAAAAATAACAAATCCAGCAAACATTCCTCTGCATTTGCATTGCATTAAAAATTGTACCACATTTTTCTTCACGTGAATTTCATGTGAATTTAGATGATTTCATGGCAAGAGAAAAATGGAGAAAAACCACGGGATTACTTCAATTAAAACCTTCATGGCAAAAAAAAAATTAGCGATACCATGTCAATCAAGTGCCAGGGGAAAAGAAAAACTGGAGGCCAAAGCACTATCACAGCTCCAGGTGATAAAAAAGCATATAAAAGCATAGCAAGAAATTGACACGTTTCTTTTCTTCTCCACTTCACTCCCCACCGGGTCAACCTTCTAATTCACTTAATTCCTCAGAGATTAAAAAAAAAGATACTCTTGTACATGGATAAGCTTTGAACGCATTCGCAAGGTGGATTAAATATTAATAGTAAAAAAAAAGTTAGCAGGATTAAAGATTAAAAAAAATCCCATAAACTCTCTCAGGTCCAGAGTTTGTTTTTTTTACTAAACTTACGTGGGAACTGTTTTTTCCTCTTTGGCATTTTGACTCCTGACAGGAGCTATTGAAGGTGTTGAGATGCTCTTTTGCAGTGGAATACGGCAAATGATTGGCGCCAAATTGCGCTTTGCCAGAATCCTCTCAAAGTCTCTCTATATTTTGAATCCAAAAAAGAATTTAAAAAAACACATGACAAAATTTATCTAATTGAAGAATGAAACATATTTGTCGTTATTATTTTACCATTATAGGATAAAATTTGTAAAAAAAAAACAATACGACTTTACAGTAGAACCCCGCTATAGGCCATCGCTCTATAGTCCACAATTTATCGACCGTTGATTTCAAAATACTGATTTTAAGTTAGGTTATGTTTTTTAGTACGCGACATGCAATGTTGTCATAATTATTTTAATATTTTTGTCAAACTTTATTGAGTAATTTGTGATAATTGTGATCCACAATTGTGGAGCTCAGAGGCAAAATGACACATATCCTATGGCTAAAGCATAGGATATGTGTCATTTTGCCTCTGAGCTCCACAATTAAGAGAGCGAGGACAAGTACCACAATCGCAAAGAAAGTTGAAGCCGTCGAGCAATTTCAATACTAAAAGTCGTTGATAATTTTAAAAAAATTATATGGACTATAGTGCGACCCAAGTGTCAAATCTGAAACCAAATATGGACTATAACGAGACTCTACTGTATGGCCTACAACGAGGCTCTACTGTATATGAATTTGTTAGCTGAAGCTGTCCTTAACAGTCCGACTTTAGAAAATTACCCTATCATAAAAACTTTACAAAGAACCATGGGCAAAAATACATGGGAGCTGGTCCAATCTTTCGCTAGAGACGGGACTAGGACTAGGCCCATTTATTGTAGGTATTGGTGTATAACCTAAAATTTACCGAGACCGAAGTCAAAAAGGACTGTCAGAGTCCTTGAGAAATTAACGATGTCCTTATGGAAACTCACAAATTTGGCTACTTATTACTCGAAAACGGCTTAACCGATCTTAACGAAATTCGGCTCAAAGTCGACATATAACTTAAGCTTTAAATAAATACAGTGGGACCTCGATAGAGTCAACCCCCGATAGAGTCAATCTCCAAGAGTCAACAGCTATTTTCTTATTTTACGGACTCCGTTAGAGTCAACTTGGACCCAAATTGACTACGATAGAGTCAACTTTTCCATTATTATTTAACTAATAATAGTGTATGACTTTTTCTAAATTAAAATGAGTGTTTTGGTGTATCAATGTAACGTTTATAACACAAGAAAAACAATATTATGATAAAATTCGTATATTAACCATGTAATCAAGTTTCAACAAAATAAACACCGAATTGCAATTCGGAATGCGTGAAAATTCGATTGTGAGTTGAATTTTGGGGGTAAAGAATCGCGTCGAGCCAATTTTATTTATTTCGATGGCCGAGAACCGTTTGCTCGACGCGATTCTTTACCCCGTGTTGCACGCATTCCGAGGTCACCTGTAAAGAATCTCAGCTACCATAAGCTTATCTGGGCTTATCACTGATTTTACTGACCAAATTCCAACTCTTTGCAATCAAGTTTATTTCTTTACTAACAAAATTCGATTTATCGTTGATAAAATTCATTTTTTTTTGCTGACCGATTTCAATTTTTTTTTCAAACCAAATTCAATTTTTGCGTTTTTTTTTACTAACTAAATTCAGTTGTTCGTTGACAAATTCTAATTTTTCGCTGATCAAATTTGATCTTTTCCTAACAAAATTCAATTCTTCTACTGACCGGATTTAATTTTCAAGTGCCCAAATTCGATTTTTTAATGACTAAATTTAACTTTTTGCGGCTGTCTTTAATTTTTTATTTACAAAATTCGATTTTTTGTTGCCAAAAACAATTTTTTGCTGACCAAATTTAAATTTTTTTGCTAACTAAATTCAGTTTTTTCTTTATTGGCCGATTGAAATTTTTTAATGACCAAATTGAATTCGTTTACTGACTAAATTCAATTTCTCATGGCTCCGGCACACCTTTTAGATCAGGAAAATTTCATGTAATCGAAATTTACACATCTTTCTATTTCAAACGTTTTGAATATGTCTGTCCCACTCTTTCGGACTCCTCTTTTTCATTTAAACGTCAGATCAATTTAAATTTAGTTCAATCTAATTTTGAGCGCTAAAGAATGACATAGACATATTCAAAACGCGTGAGAAAAGGATCCGAATTTTGACTTCATGAAATTTTCCTGATCTACAAGGTGTACCGGAGGATTTAAATTCAATTTATACTTCTGGAAAATTAAAAAAGAAAAACTATCCAGAAAATTTATGACCCATCGTAGTACATTAACCCAAATTTCCCATTTATCATTTAATCTTCTCTATCACAGAATTTAGGGTAATGAAAAATTAGTTGAAAATGTCAAAGAACTTACAGCAAGTTCTGCCTCATTAAGTGAATGCGTCGAAATGCCTCCTGTGCTGTTTCGACTGCCACGATTCTGAAGTCTATCGGCAGCTCGAAGACTCTCCTCACTGTCCACACTCGAAAGGCTAGCACTGGAAAATGTCATGTTATTTGTCACCAAACTCAAAATTATTAACACACCATCTCAAAGAGTGCCATTACATAGTTTGAAAAATTAATAAAAGAAAATAAACAAGCCCACAAATTCACAAGAAATCCCTCCTCCTCCCCCCCCTTTTTAATGCAGAAGGTGGTGTTGATGTTAAGAAATTCCATGAAATTTGTATCAAATTACCAAACATTTGGAGCACATACAGCAAAAGAATGCTCTGTGGAGTAATTCAAAACCATGTGCCAGCTGTCTCACACCGAAAGGAAATTCCTCATGCAAGATAGTCAACAATTGACCGAATTTAATCACAAAATGTAAATTTCAATATCTCTTTTTTTTCTTCTTACTCTCTTTTATAATTCAGCTGTGAAGAAAAAAAAATTCCACTCCCACTGTCGATTGTGCAATAATATTATTTTTTTTTGTGTACATAAAACTGAATTATATATCTTTTCAGCACTCTTCAACTGAAAGCGAAGGGGAATATCTTTTAGGAGAATTGTCGATGAGAGCTTTTGTGAACTTTTAAGCTAAATACACTTTTCTTTGATTTTCATGAACCCTCAGGAAGCATTTAAAGCATTTTCCTGGAGAAGCCTCCTGGCCTACCTCCAAAATCATTTTATTAATACATTTTCTAAACTACTGACAAAATTTTAGCAAGTAATTATTGGCCAAAGCAATCTTCTCTATATTTGGATAGAAATGAGATAATCTCTCCTCCGCAAATTTAACCAAAGATTAAATGAACAACCCATCTTCTTGATTTCCACTTGAGATATTGTGCAAAATTTTCACACATATAATATACACTCTTCTTCACTTCACAGACGAAACTAATTAGGAACACAATTATATCCCAAAAATTTCCCAAAGACAAGTTCTCGAAAGTGCGATGCCATAAGATGTGTGAAAGACAAAAAGTTTTCAATGGGGACAAACTATTTGCTCATAGAAATTATTGTCTTTTGACAAAAGTTGAACAAAATGCTCTGAAAACTTTCATAAAAACGTATTTTGCACAAATCTTACAAGAAAATACGATGCTCTGGGAAATTAGATGTTTTTTTCTCTTCAAACGACTGGGAGTGATAGTATCTCTGAGCAAGAGTGGGCTATTTTAATAAAGAAATGCATATCCGATAGGATGTTTTTGCTCTGAGCATCTCAATTGTACTATAGGGTAAATGTGCCAAATTCCGACCAGCTTGCAATTTCGGCCACTTTTTATACCCCAAATTTTTATTAATTTTTAGTTTTTGCATATACTCTAGAGCAGGCCTGAGCTAAAAGAAAAGCCGAAGAGAATTTGGTGGTACCTGTTGACATTCTTCGAAATGCCGCGAAAATTCACGTAGAGAAAATGAGAGGTTTTTAATGTGAAAATTGTTTAATTCCTTAGAGTTAAGCCGTTAAGTCATTTTCACAAGAAAATCCTTTTAATAATTTAGTTGAATACAGTTATTTGGGTTAATTGTGAATAATTGTCGATATTACAACAAAAACATTGGGATGAAATTTTGAGCTGGAAGACTCATATTCTTTTGAGCTGTCCCAAAATTCAGGATAGGTTTGAGAAAAACCCTTTTGTACAACACTATTTTGGTTAATAAGGAATGCAAAAGTACATATTACAAGATGGGACACGGCCTGCTAATAAGGATAAAATAGAGAAGAAAATATTTTGTCGCAGCGCCTCCAGACGTTTGTAAAGCGAGCTATTTGTGTCTCTATCTCTCTCACAGTTGAATTGCGCGCGATTTAAGAACTTTCCATTAAAAGTGATATTTGCATTTAATTTCTTTATATTTCTGCAAGATTCAAGTAAAAGGATGTGTAGTGAACAGCTATCCGTCTTCCGACAAAGATATCAAGAAGACAATTTCTTTTTATGTGAGTTTTTATTTCTGTTATGTCTTTTTGGCGCAAAAATATTTATCATGGCGTGTAATTTCCATTAAATTTATCAACACAAAATTTCCGATATTACACGACTATTAACGAGCACATGTCTGTCTGCTCTAGAGATTATACAATGCAAAAAAATGTCACTTTGACGAACTAAAAAATACATTGGAAGAATTCCGGAAGGGCAAAGACCTACGAGAATGAAAGTGGCCGTAATAGGCCACCAAAGCTATGTCTATATTTTTTATTCATTTTCAAATGCATTAAGAATGACTTTAGAGAAAATAAAGACGATAAACTGTCTACAACCTTCCAAGCAACAATCCTTAAAAATAAGTAACAAAAAAATCAATTTGAATTAAAAATAATACATTACAAAGTTAAGACTTTGGCGCTTGCATGCAACTATGTCGAAATTTGGCACACCTACCTTACTCCTAGGCCAATGTTCATTTTGAACATTTTATTCTTAAATCTACAAGGGCGTGATCTTGACTAAAAAATAATTTAGAAGTCGTAATGAACATAACCACAAATAATTTTAAAATAACCTCAAACCTAAATCAAGAACTAGAGTAAGTGTGCCAAATTTCGGCATAGTTGCATGCAAGCGCCAAAGTCTCAAGTTTGAAATGTAATATCTTTAGTAGGAATTTACTTTTTTCATTCCTTCTACTTAAGGACTGTTGCTTAGAACCTCGTAGACAGTTTATCGTCTTGATTTACTTTAAAATCATTCTTAATACATTTTAAAATGAATAAAAATGTTGACATAGCTTTGGTGCCCTATTTCGGCCACCTTCATTCTCATAGTTCCTTGCCCTTCAGGAATTCTTTCAATGCCTTTTTTACGTCATCTCGTTTGTCGAAGCTACATTTTTGTTATTCTTTTGCATTGTATAATCTCTACAGTATGTAAAAACTAAAAAATCATGGATATTCGAGGAACGAAAAAGGTGGCCGGAATTGCAAGCTGGCCGAAATTTGGCACACTTACCCTAAGTCCTTCAAATTAAACTGGTTATGGCTCCTTAGACTTTATAATTGAAGAAAACTGTGAAATGAAAACCTTCAGAAAAAGGTTCACTTTTACTTTTTTTTCGCAAAATGCATTTCTAAATGTCGAAGTTTGAGGTTATGTCAACCATAACCTCACATACGAAATTTTTTTTTTAAATTAAAAATAAATAATGAAACTGTACGACTAATCGGTTTAGCGACTGAAATCCCTGATATTATTATGAATCCTTAAAGACTGATTCCTCTCGTTTGCAGTAATCCCAGCAGCGAAAGTAAAACTCACATGTAAGTGATAGTGATTTGTAAGGCTCTGTGTAAGCCTTACTTTTCAACGACATGTAAGCCATACGAAAGCTTTGCAAGTTTATTATTTTCAAAATGACCAACATGTATAGTATATGAAAGTGCACACTATCTTGTAAAGAATAAGTAAGTTACAATGCAAGGCTTTCTTTCAATGAACATGTAAACGATACAAAGGCTTTACCATGTAATAGTAACATGTAAGGTATATGAAAGGGTACACCATCATGTAAGGCTTAAGTAAAGTAAGGTGTAAAGCTTTCTTTTAATCCACACGTGAGCTATCCTAAAGCTTTACCAGGTTTTGCTTTCATAAAATTTAGAAATAAGGTATATGAAAGTTTATACTGTCATGTAAGGCATAAGTACAGCAGGGTGTAGTCTTTCCCTTCTTCAACAATAAATCATTATGAAAGTTTTAATATGTATTGTTTGCAAAATAATCAACATGTAAGTTTTATGAAGGATACATTATCATGTAAGACATAAGTATACCTTACGAATGGCTTACTGGAAATTTTCACTTTAAGGATATAATTCATGCGAGCTACACTGAAGTCCTGCTGCAAAGGTTCAGATCTAATATTTTATTTCTATTCATCAGTAGGGTTTAGTTTTTCACTAAAACCTACTATTAAGATGAATGATTATGAATATGATGCTTATGATCATATTCTATAGTGACTTTTCTAATGAGAGTCACTTTAAGTTTTGATACGAATGCTTTTCATGAAAAGCGTTCGTCGACCTTACATTTAAGTGTTACGTAGGTGACAAAAATGTAGTTATAGAATGTTAAACGTTCATAAGAGTTAGTTTAACGTATGGCTTACAGGATGGTCCTTTTTAAGGCATACTTAGAGCATTTTTTGCCTTAAAAGCAAAGCATCCCACATGAATGTATTTCTTACGGCTCACATGTATTTATTACTACAGTTTTACAGAATTTGCTTATAAATGCTTTACATGTGTATTTATGTAAGGCATCCTTAAAAGCCATAAAAATGCATCAATAGCTTTCCTATGCCTTACAAGTAAGGCTTATGTAGGTGATAAAAGTGTGGTTATACCGTGTTAAACTTTCATTAGCGATAGTGATTAGTAAGGCTTACATGCACTAACATGTAACACTTTAAAGCATCTTTTCGCTACTGATATTGACGATTGGAAGTGTCAAGAATATCGAAATTCGAAATGGCAGAACAATCAGCGCCAAAGCGGCGGATATATGAACTTGCACTTTAGGTCCAGTAGATTTTCGAATATGTTTTGGCACAAATCTCACTTTTTAAAAGATGCTCTTGGACAAGTGTATTAAAATGCGACCTTAGTATCCTCAGAAAACATATCTGATAATTAAATTAATTTTCCTGCTCGAACTACTCTGTAGATTTTAATAGGAATTTCCGTTCAGTTGAAATCCAGCTAAAGTATCCCCAGATAGAAATATCATAAATTTAATAAGAAAACAAAAAAAAAATATACTCCACGAACCTAAAGCAATTTTCCTCTTCACAATTCACCATTTGTATAAAAATAGCCCGAGAATATTGATTATCGTTCTTTTCTTACCTCTTGTTGGAATTCTTAGCACACTCTGTGAGATCTTCAATGGCTGTCCATGATTTTCGTCGGTCCGTATTCAGTCCATACATTGCAGTCTGAGCTGGCCACATGTTGTTGCTATTTGCAGTGGCCATCGAGAGGTCAGGCAGTGATGGACACGACGAGAACAGTCTTGAAGATTGCATCTGCAACAGTATAAACGGTTAAAATTTGCATGTTGTATATGCTTTTATTGCATATGCAATTATATATCTCACCAGTGAATTGGCAAAATTTGCTGCACCAAATGTCTGATTGTGAATTCCGGGATTTTTCATTTGCATCAAACTCTCTCTGATGCATTGCAATTGATTCAGGGGATCCTCTGCAATTAACATCAACATGACGGTTTTTAGGAGGAATTTCAAGACTCCCTCTAACTACTTTTTAGCTCTTTTACATTTTGCAGGAGAATTATTTTGAAAAATAATAAATAAGCTCCGCCTACAATTTTAGGTTACGCCTCTCTAATTTATTTTACCTACCCCGTTTTACATTTCTTTATGTTCTATTGAGAAATAGGCCCCTCCCACTAAACAGTTGCAATAAGTACACTGAGAGAAATCCGAAAAAGTTAAAATAACATTTCGGAAATGTTAATTTTACCCTGCATTATTTATCAGAAATCGGTGTAAATATTATGTTTTTAAGTGCATAATGGGTTAAACTTACCCTTTTTCATGTTAATTTTACACTTAAAAAGGTGTAAAATTAACATTAAAAAATGTTGATATATTTTTACACCTAAAAATGTTAAAGTTACGAGGAAAAAAAAGTTAATCGCACCCTCTTTTTTTCCTCAGTGTTCAGATCAAAATGGCAGCAGTAATTAAAGGAGGCGTAACCTAAAATCACGTAGGCGGGGCTTAATCAGAAGTTTTAGTATACAATCTAAGAAAAGGATTTTTGCTTACCTAGGATCCCACTGTACTTTGCACCTGGACTGTGAGGTGTTACACTAATTATGGGAACCATGTTATTGTTGTTCAAATTATTCTTTATTCTCACAGAACACTTATTCTGCCTCTGTTCCCCAGTGCCCGATTTCCCTTGAACACTATTCACATCCTGTGTCTGCGTCGAATTCTCCACATCTTTGTTCATGCTCAAATAATCCACCACGAGATCTACATCACTATCATCATCTGCCAAGAGAGACCAAAGAGAAAATTCCCAATTGATATTCTTGCAAAACATGTATACAACAATTCTTCAACCTCAAACACAGAGAAAAAAAGCGAAATAAAAATTACTTAAAAGTGATAAAGAAAAGCCATACAGAAAATCAAACAAACACATCAATATATTATTGCATTATCGATAAGAAGAGGAATTGTATCACACAAACATTTAACTGTTGCTGCATTCCACGGTGAAATATATATTTTGCTAAAGAAACGTTCCAAAGCAAAAAAAAAAGACACACGGGGAAAAAAATATGCGGCCTTATTGTTGAGAGATAACACAAAATCTACCAACGACATTCCATTGGAAAAGTGTATAAAAAATATCCTATAAGTAAAGACATACAATTATTGCTTCCAAAGCAAAAATTGATAAAGTCAAATACTCCAAAATGCAAGCAAACGACGATGATTGAAAAAAAAATTGAAAGAGGTGCGAGAAAAACAATCCGGAATCAAATATGACCAACTTTTCATGCAAATATTTGTTGACTACCAATTGACAGACACGCAAAATAGCCTTGAACTTGAGGCACTCTGGTTTATAGTTATTGGTAAATAATCCATGCAAGAATCCACGTGTTTCTGCTGCCAATTCATTGACCACGTCCAATTAATTCAGGAATTTATCTTACAATCAACCTTCAAAAAAATGCAACATAAGTCACCATCTACATATATATATATATATATATATATTGATATTCTCAACACAGTACATTTTGTCCCACTAAAACCAATAGATATACACCACAATCAAACCATTTGACTTAAGAAAAACGAGTTGTGCAAAAGAAATTCATGCCTTGTGATGGATGAATAATTTAAAGACAAGACAGAGTGAGATGGAATTAAATATAAAAATTTAAAAAAAAAGAAAGAAGAAGAAACGGAAAATGCGACATGTTTGGAATATTGACGAAATCTCAACATTTTAATCAGCGAATTAAATCATCAACTTATCATCGTTCACCGTGCTTTTACAGTTAATTGTTTAAAGTTCGAGGGAAAAAAGAACCACAGAAGTCTCGTTTTTTCTTCTTCTGTGGTGTGAAAAATTTGCATATTTGAAACAGTCATCCACCAGAATGTTAATCAAATGGCCAATTTGATCAACACTCTTTAACCACTGACGCATTGAAAAACTGTTTACGCGATGAATTGTGGCGACAATGATTTATACAAAACAAATTTTGAATAACGCTATAAATCCCTTCTAAGATTTATTACATGATGTACTTAACCTCAAATTAGGCCGAACTAATTTGACCAAGAGGTTATGTTGCATCTAATCAACCTTGAAAAACTTGAAAAATAACTGAGCAAAATACCTCAAATAGCCAACAGATTAAGCAGAAGAGTGAGTTCTGATCCAGAACTTCATTTAGGAGTCAATTGTTAAAGTAGAGCCCTAAATGCAATATTTTAAAAAGTTCTAACCCCAAAATAAGTACACAGTAAAAAATTTTTGGGTGCAAATTTTTGTAATCGTGTGTACTATTACACATTTGTGTAATTTGTACACATTTTGACTGAAAACTGTGTAATTTGTACACCTTTTATTTGAAAACTGTGCAATTTGTACACATTTTGTCTGAAAACTGTGTAATTTTACACGAATATGTAAGAAAATATACAAAACTGTGTAATCATTCCCAGTTGATTACACGATTTAAAATTACATAAACTTTAAATTACACATTTTCATATTACACGTTTTGTTGAAATAAATAATCCTCTCGTTCAGTAATAACCTTCCCAATTTGAGAGCTCTCTCCGGTTGAGGTTTTTCCTTTACCGATTCGAAGGTAAATCAGAGACAACTTACCTAAAAAGCCGTTGGAAGTTCGAACGTTTAAACTGACGTGTTACACAAAACCGAGCAAGTTCATGAAAAGGACATTTATCTAAATAAAATTGCGATTCAAACGTTCTGCCATCCTGAAATTCCACAAAACTACACCCAAATTCACTTTTTGCAGCAAATGTTTGCACACTGTTGTTGACATTGTTGACGATTGAAGTGTCAAGAATATCGAAATTCGACAAGGCAGAACAATCAGCGCTAAAACGGCTAGTACGTGTACTTGTACTTCAGGCTTCCGGTAGAGTTTCGAATAGGTTTGACTTGGCTTTGTATCTTCGAAAGATTATTACTGAACGGAGCCAATTTGTGTAACTTTACAAGAATAATCGTAGTAAAAAAGCAAACCAACGGTTATCCTTGTAAATATTTTTACTGTGTAATAAGCGTATTTGACGCACTAGGAAATATTTGATGAAGAATAGTCACGATAAATAAAGGCGTCTACACATTGGGAGCAATTTTCGTCAAAAATTGCGTTTTTGACAGAAATTTGACGTTTCCCCCTACAACGCTGCAGGGAATTTTCTTCAAAAAAGCAATTTTTGACAAAAATTGCTTCCAATGTGTAGAGGCCATAATATAAAATCAACGAATAGTTGATTGGATCAGCAACTATGTTAACTGCATTTGCTTTGTGTGTGCATTCATTGTAAACACAAAGCAAGTGCAGTAAGTACAGCTGTTGATTAATCCTTTTTTAGATCTCAAAATGTTAACCTCAGAATTTTTTGGGAGTAAAATAATTTAGGGTAAATGTCCTAATTCAAAAACATTTCAAGACGCTTTAACTTTAACAGAAGATTCAACACATAAAGCTCATATTTTTTCTCAAGAGAATTACATAAATTTGCTCCTTGACTCTTCTAGAATGTTACTGTTTAGTGAGAATTCTTTAGATATTATTTGAAAACTTCTTAAATACAAGAAAAATACGCGAGCGTAAAATGCTTCTATTGGAAACATATTAATCCAAATGGAAACAAGGGAAAGTTTAGAATTGGAGACAAACATTGTAAGTGAAACCGTGACGAAAGGCTTCCAAAATCTTCTTGAGTTGCTTCCATCTAAAACAATGAGAAACATCTCCATCTAAACATCTCCCCATCTAAAACAATAATAAAATCTCTCCAAAAACTCATATTTCCGGGGTTTCCGATTGAAACATTTGCAGAAACTTCAGAAAAAAAACCTTTTTGTTCACGAAATAGGTCATTATTTCATTTGGAAACTTCACGTACCGTTAAAAATAAAGATTAGCACTTAATTTAAATAAAATTATCCAGAAATATGACATAAATGTTAAACAAAACGAATAAACAAGTCACTTTAATGTGTTTTTCATTGGAAAACATGGTCGATCTATGAAAAATTCAATGGTGAAAAGGTACACTTTTAATTTTTCTGAGAAATTAACAAATTAAAATTTGTGGATATGAATGGATTTTCGCTTTATTTGGTGCAAAATTAACTAAGTAATGAAACTGTGGCGTAGAAAATATATAACTATAATAATTTAGTACTGTATTTATCGTGAAAACAATGAAGTTTCCATTTGGAGAAGCGAAAAATTTCCATTTAGAGCAGGTTTTGAATCAGCTTAATTTACCCTAATACTAGGTGGCTCTGCTATTGAGAAACCCAAATTATTCAGAAAGAACCAAACTTCAAATGGTTATGCCCCAATTTTATGACTATATCATTATTACTCTGAGAAAAATAGTTTGCAAAAGTTGGTCACAAGACTACATGGTTGCGATACAATTCAGCTTCTGTTTTTTGGCATCGCGTTGAGCAGTCTGACTGATTCTGGGGGTAGATGGAAGTACGGTGAACCCTTCAAAAGTGGTGAACAATTCACTTCGCTTGTTCATTTGAGGTTATGACTTTCACCTTCATTTATCTGGTGAAAACGGATTAAAATCTGTTTTCAACGTTTCGGGAATACGATGTCCGCTTATATTGCATTCCACTAGACCGTACATAATCGAATCACCTCTATTTATGTGAGTGAACCAATGAAGTGATGGCAAGTAATAGCACCAGGATCAAGAAATCCGGATTGAGTGAGGCGAAAAAGAGTTTCCTCCCTACTTATTAAGTGGAGAACATTTTTGTGGCCCGCAATCAGTGAATTTGATGGTTTTTACTCGAAGAATATCAAGTTTTCTGAACATATTTTCATTGCAGAATCCCATCGCATCGTAAATAGTTGGGGACTAAGAATTGCAGCGATACTAGGATGAAATAGTAAAACTATTGAACAGCACGGGAAGTGCTTCTAAAAGAGTCTCTGAGGGTGAAAAATGTTGGACTTATCTCCGGAACAGACCCCGAAAGAGGTCCACGGCAGAAAAGTCAAAGAGACATTAGTAAGAATAAGAAGATTAAGTCTCAATTTAAAGCATGCACCCTGTAGAGAATCCAATAAGAAGCGATCAGTAGCAAGATCACTTCCTAAATCACGAGATGTGGAGAAGACAGAAATGATGCGAGATCTCTTGACTATTAAAAAACGTAAAGTTAGAATTACTCCTCATGAACGTCCGACAGATATCCTACGACAGGCTGAATACGTTTTTGAAATACCCCTCCGGGCAGGGGTATGGTGTTTCCTATTTATCCCATATGTTTCTAGCGAGCCGAAAAAACTTTTGAGTTTATTAGGTGTTTTCTGTCATTGTAGAATGATTTAGCAAATAACACTAATACAAAAAAAAGCCAATTTAATAGCGAAAAGGCAACCGAAAATCCCAAATTGCGGACCTACGTAGTTTTGGAGATATCTCGTAAAATGTGTATGAAAACAGGAAAAAATTTACACTAAAAGTGGTCGCATTTTTCAAAGCTAATGTCATTCCCCTGCCTCCGGGTAATCTTCAAACAGATTTATCGGTTTTGAAGGAAATCTTGTTCAAAACCGATTTTTGAAAAAAATGCTACCAATGTAAAAAGGTCTTAATGCTTTTAATACTTTTAAAGGGAATCTGAATTATAAAAAAACCTCTTGATCAAAAATAAACAACAATCAATGCCAAGATTGCAAAGTTTTACGCCTCTGTTGTTTCAATTTCCCAGAAATTTTCCAGGCACAAAAGAAAAATTGCTTCAGCTTTAACAAAGATCAAATTGCGGCAGAATTGTAAAGAAGTCCATAGGAAATGAGTGTAATTCACATTTAATTGAGATCACAGATTCAACTGTGAAGATGTAATTACAGAATGTCGGCGAATAAGAGGGCAAAAGAGGCCACTCTTGGCGCCGCGTCGACTTGCATCTTTCACGCTCAACAATATTGTTGACTTCAATGGAGTTGTTGGTAGAGAAGAATTTTCCTGACCAATTAACATGAAATTGTCTCACCATCATTCTCACCAATTCTTTCACCTCAAAAACTGTGAAAAATCCAAAGTAACATAGAGAGAGAAGAACCAAAGAGAAAGAGATCACGACGAATGGCCCCCAAGATCTCTTACATTGCAATTTTGAGGTCAATTGTGTCTCAACTTCAGGATCTTCTCTGGAAAAGTTATTCAAGAGCCCCAGAGAGTCTATGATAGACATTGACCCAATTTTAATCTTTTGTTCACTCTCGCCCTCCAAGCACTCCAAATAAGATACACACACCACACACACGATTTTGCCATCTCTTAAGCCACTCACTTCTTTCACCTTCTAAACACTGCAACTGTGCGCCAGATTGGCGGGGAATTTCTCATATGGAGATCCATCAGCCACACACCGGAGAAAGAATTGAAAACCACGACCTCCAAATAGCAACTCTTGTCGAGATGCATTTAAAATAAACTTCAACTTCCATAACAACCTTTTTTCCGCACCTTTCTTCCAATTCTCAGCTATAGAGAGGTATTTAAATTACTCAAACTCAAAGAGATAGGGCAATATAGTAAAAAGTTCCTATGCAAGAGATTATTTGAACTATGAAAATCGCCAAAAACATTTCGTGCATTTAAAAAAAAAACCACACACTGCACAATTTAAGATACCGACTCTAGGTTATCGATGACCCCTCCCATAAGTCAACTAAGCTTTCGATCTTTCCAATAGAATCACAGCCAAAAAGGATGTTTTTAAGTGAAACACTTGAATGGATAATCATTCTTTACATTATTGCATCAGAGATTCAAGAAAATACTTTCAACACTTAAGCATATACTTCGGGAGAAAAAGCTATAGAGAATTAGTTAAATATAATATTTTGCTAAGATTGAGCAGATGCTTTCCAGAGAGTAAATGCACAAAGATGCAACTAAGGCCAAGCGGAAAATTTACAGGGAATTCCCATTTGAGGTACAGGGTCAGTGGATAGAGTTGTGTCTCTATGACTGTGACTGTCCACTGAAGTCTCCAAATCCTAAATAGCAAACTGTTTTAGAAATTTTTCAAGATCTAGTTGATCATATGCTCTTAATAACCTATTTTTAAGTCTACATTTTTCTACATTACAGAAATTTAAAGAAGTTGAGCTAGATTGTGTTAGAACCGTCAGGGAATCGATAAGGGCGGAGCCCTTAAAGCAATCGCGTGGATGAGCACCTTGGCCACCAGAGATTTCTCTAGAACTTTCAGCGTTCCTCCTAACGATCTATATCAGAGGCGTGCAAGAACCGTTGAAACCGAATAAACGTTAAATGAAACATGTACGTCAATGGTCAAAACGCTACTATAACAAAGTTATTTTGACGTTAATTCGGTTTCAACGGTTTTTGCACACCTCTGATCTATATCCTACGACGATCCAACATGAACTAACTCTCACAATACTAATCCTCTCTAGGATACCCCTCCCGAAGAGGTAACTCACAGGCTAACACTAGGAACGCTCTTAGGAAAAATCGGCGCCGCTTCGAGAGACATCTATGTCAAATTCAAATACCAACGGAGGGTTTAACCGTTGGGGAGAAGCTAGTGCAAACAATTGCTAAACTTATGTTCTAGAAAGTCTTATGTGCTGGACATACCAATACGGCTTAAGCCCAGAGACAGCCTCTTTACCGTTTTTTGTTTTTTGTTTTTTATTTTGATTACAGTCACATTGTGACTGTTATCAAAATAATGATTACATCTACTAAGCCGTAGCTCTGTCCAACACATTAGATTTGAAGCTTGTGTATGATATAACTGATAGATGAGGTCTTGAAATTTACAAAATGGACCATTAACAACTAATGCCTTACGTTCATAGTAATTTGAAGAACTTCTGCAACGACTAATGAACCGGTTTCAATCGGTTTTGAACCGATAAACAGTAACTTCTAGCACTACGATTTTTCCTTCATCACTGTTTACTTGTAAGAAGTGTGCAATCAGGAGAAAAAAATGAGCAATATGTGTGAGATAAGTCTTTCAACACAAAAGAGATGGTATTCAATCTTCTCATTTCACAGCAATCATGCGAAGGCGGATAATCCCCTCAAGATCAAAATCATCTCAAAACACAACTCCACGAGACACTTGAGCTGCATTTGAATTCAATGGGGACCCCGTTATGATTATCCAACATTGGCTTTTATCGTTTAGCACGCACAAGTGGAGGAAAAAAATAGATGGAGAAGAGAGAGAGACGCGTCCCAGACCCAGGAACAATAAGCCCCAGCAATAAAAGATGATTGTAAAAATTATTCTTGGCGCGCTTCTTTTTAGCCTGCAAAAATGCGCGGGTGTCATTGACTGTGAGCCGGAAGTTAAATACTGTTGGCGTTGCCACTGTAAAGGTCACATTAAATTGCCTCTCTGACACTCCTTCCACCACATCAGAGCACTATCTTGCACTGGCCCTCCTGGAGGCACCATAATTTGAGGCTCGTCAAGACAAATAGACAATTATTTCAGACCAATATTAGGAGTTTCACAATCAACAAACACTTTCCGGCATTAATATCAACAAGTTTTACTGCCATTTGGAAATAAACATTTACCAACATTAGTCTTTAATAGAATCCGTGGCATTATATACTCTGGAAGAAATGAAGTATTGTATACTAACGATTTCAGTCAGAAAATTATTTGTTTAACAATGACATAATTTATTGCAATTTTTTTTTAAGAAAAGATCAGTCGAAATGGTAGACCAAGGACAATTATTCATTTAGACTTGAGAACTGCACTAGAATAAATTGTTGTATTAATAAGACACTTTAAATTAGGATTAATCTTTTCAGTTGATATCCCTTATACGCCTCAATTAAAACTCTAATTTTGTTAGTTTTCAATTGAAAAAAGAAACTTATATAAGGCAAGACTTTCAGGTTTCACACACACTCTGGTTTCGGACAATTTTATTTTCCTATATTTCTTTAAACCCATATATAGATATATAGGTTTAGAGGGCTATTATAGGCCTGACCTAACTGAAAAAATGAAATTGAATGAGCAAAACTTGAAAACCTATCCCTACAATTTTAATTATTTTTTGTTTCAACATTCAGACGTTAGAGAATATATCGTAATTCCGGGTGACTTTGACCCCCTCCTGTTCGTAAGCTTTTCTTTACTTCTAGAACCGTAAGGATGGTCTTTACCGATCCAATCCACCATGCCTGATCAGTGAGAACGGTTATTAAACATTAAAATCAAAGAAAGTCCCCTGCAGGTCAAAGTCACCCGTATTTACTGTACCATAATTCTTTTATGAAAAGTTCTAAGCAGATCATTATTCTAGGTAATAAAGCCGGTATGAAACTGGTAAGTCATCAGGGATAGATCTTCAAACTTCAGATGACGGAAGCTTCTTACGACTTGATTTCATACTGTGCTACTTCATGATTTTCACGCAATATGAAGCACTAATGTTATAAACCTAGCACCACAAAGTACTGAAGTGCCCTCCATTGCCAACCTTTCGGAGTAGAGTCCCAATTGCCTACTCCCGGTAAACCACGAATCGAGCTCCCTCACAAGTTCACGGTTGAAGTTGTGCTCACCACTCCATCTATCAGCAATATAATGCTCTCTGAAGTTATCCGTTATAGCCCCCTCATAGACACTACCCCAACCACCCTAACTGAACAGTGATTGGTACCGTTGGCTTAGAAGAATCTTCGTCAGGACGGACTTTCTCCCTCCAACTACTCTAGGCTCAACAGTACTACTAAAAATTGCAACAAATATTTTAATATCCAGCCTTATATACTGGACACACGTACGACTTTAGTCGAGAGATGGCTTAACGTAATTATAATCAAAATAATTTCTAGAGAAGATTAAGAGATTAATCGGAACCGCTGCACCCAGGTCACTTATATGGGCCCATTATTCACTCTTAATTCTCCTATTCTATCTTAAGCACCAAGGCGGTAAACCTGCTCTATATCACAGTGCTCGGTGTGTGTTCTGATACACACAGTACCGCTTTATATTACGGTAGACGGTAGACCAGCCTCGGTTTGTGGATTTGGGGGCAGTGAATGTGTATTTGTATTCGGCTAAACTCTGCATGTCTACACTTATTTAAGTAATGCATTGGCATTACTTTTACATTTATTTACTGGACGAATTCGAAACTAATACAACAGCTGAAAAATCTGCCGCTGCCTAGTCTCGAACCGAAGATCGCATAGTCATAGAGCCACTACTCTATCCACTGATCAATTGAGATCCCTAGATTAGATTACATTTCCATCAGTTTCTGACTAAACCGTCTCTCGGCTTAAGCCATGAAACGGCTTAGTGGGAAATTGATGGTAATTTATTCAAATCATTATTTTCAATTCAATTCAGTTCAACTTATTTAAAACCGTTAGGACAAACTGTCCTCTGTACAGAAAATGGTCCTACACATAAAGTTAGGACGAGGCGTTAATGGAGGCCACATGACTCAGGATATTATATGACCCAGGATCTAGCCTTAAGTTGTAAGTGTGACTAGCACATTAAAGTTATAAAGGAAAACTCGAGTGGTACGATACTTCAAATACCTGAAGCGTCGAAACCTACTCCTAATGTTTTGCCGGTTCCATAACGTCTTTTTAATTGAAAAAATAAGCTCTTGGAGTTTACATGAAAAAGTGAAGTTATACATTCTAATTTAAATCATCCGGGGTTTCCAAACTCTCCCATGTGAATTAGAAATAACAGAAAAAGTCCCAAGAGCCATATTGCTCCAACATTAAAGTGTTAGTGAAGCAAATTAAAAGATTTAAGTTTTGATGATCTTCAGAGTAACAAAGAAGTTTTACTATCTTATAACTTACAAGAGCAAGTTTAGGAATTAAGTCTTAAGAACATACATTCCTTGTTAATTCTCTCTCCTGAGAACCTGTACACAGAATGCATTTACCTCTCAAGAATACTCCTTTGTAAATTAATATGTTGTTGGAAAAGTTCATCACAAGTTCTCAATTGCAATGAAAACAAAGAGCTTCATGTGCTTATCTAAGTTTTGTGTAAACACGATCTCAGAGCAAACAACAAAGAACTGAAAAGACCTTTCCACAAATATACCTAAACATTTTTATATGAAGTTCCTCGAGGAACACTTAAATTAATCACCCAAGAAAAACTCCATCATTTCCAACTGCGTGAAATTTTCCTCACAAAACGGATTTCCACCCACTCTTGTTTCATTGTACCAACAAAGAGATCTTTCTATTTCACTCTCACACTCTTTTATTATGTTATACCCTTTGGTAAAATGTGGAAATGGAAAGAAAAACGAGAAGAATTAGGAGTGAAATTCAATATCATACTCAATTTTGAGGGATAAGAGAGTGTCTCAAGATGACTTCCTCTGTCTCTGGTGGTTGTTTTTTTTTCTTCTTTTTTCTACCTCTATACTCTTGCCATCTTTTGCCTCTTTCAATCTTCTTTTCATCCGGAGCCAGAAGAGGAAATCAATAAGTGGAAATGATTTCCCCTGGAGGGTATATAAGTTACAAGAGCCCAAGCACACCTCACTTTCGCATGCGATGAGGGTGTTTTGTAAACAAAACGAACCTCAACCAACTATCTCAAAAATTCCCCCCAAGCCACACACATCTTCTTTTGCCTATCTTATTCTTTGAGTCACCAATATCGCATTTATCCACTCCACTGACCTCGGGGGCCACCAGTGGAAAGATGTCCAGTGACATGGTCCAATTATTCACAATTCCCTCATGCACACAAATTCGCCCAGAAGCATCTCTCTCTCTTCTCTCATCTCTCACACAGAATCTCACAAGATACGAAAAACCTGTTGATCTCAAACCACCCACTTTTTCTCGCCCATCCATTCTGGATAATTTCACCTGTCGCCCAAACGAGGACAAAATCAATGAAGGACACACAGAATTTTGCACCATTAAAGCACACTCCCATCCCAACTCTGCCCAAACTCCCTCTGGAAAATCATGGGGAAAAAAAGTGGTCAAGGCAATATCATATACTTCTCCCGGAACCATCTCTAATAAGGGACTCTCCGTACACTTCCGTCAAATACGATAATAAACTTTTGTGAGAGATAAAATGCAATCAATACTTTTTTGCGTGGGCGTTCGAGAGTGATTTTACTCTCAGTCTCGTAAAAATGGCCATAATTTTATATTATTGCAATTATTATGTAAGTGCTTTCCGTGCAGATGCTTTAATTATCAATTTTTTCCACTAATTTTACGAGGTTCATTTATTTATTCATTTATCCATTAAAACTCAATTCTATTTTATTGAAATCAAGTTAAAAACAATGTACACCTTGTTTTTGAAGTTTAAAAATATAATAAATAATCATTATTTTATGTGCTGTATAAAAGCATAACAGAGTAAGTTACTATTCATTACATTATACTTTTCTGTTTATAAATTTCTCTAAAGCCCTGGATAAACTCAGGCATTAACAGGCAATGACTTAGGGTTCAGTTAAAAATATGAGGATCGATACAGACAGTTTCAGTTATCAGAGCTTAAATTTAAAGGATCAGGCTGATTTTCCAAATTCTTGGGGTCTAATGAAATTAAGGGGATTATACCAGGCTTAAGACCTACGGTTTATCCATATGGCTAATACAGGCTTTAGATATAATGTACTGGACACACTTAAGACTAAAGTTCACAGACAAGCTCGTTCTAGATTATAGCAAAGTCAGTTCCTAACACGTCCCTAGCAAGTTGCCTGAAATTTGAAGCCTCTTTCTCATACTTCGATTTAAATTTATATGGGAATATTTTTGCACTCGCGACCGGTACACTAAATAGCAAAAAAAGTGAGAAGTTTTTCCGTATTATAAGATACCTTTCCGTATGGAGGGATAAATATTCCAACATTTTTGTTTAAATAATTTTTTTCCTAGGAGCACTGTGAGCTGAGTCCGAGATCAATTTAGGAGTTGGCTTCAAATAGCTCCATATAAAAAAAATAACTTGCCACGTGCTTGATTCCTAAAGCGGTCTTCAGATTGGAGGTTTAGTCAAATACCCGAAGGGCATAAAATTCTAAGTAGCAATCAATTTTATTAGTTTTTGAGAATCTAATAGATCATTATACAGGGAGTTCCGCTTTCAAAGAAATTCTCAGGACCGAAAAACAGCCCGCGAACTCACTCCAGTGACACAGAAAACTTGCAAACCTACAGGAGAGATCTTAGGAATTAAGGATCTTAGGATTTAAGATCGGGCTACTTTATAATTCGGGCGGCAGTTAAAATCAAAAAAAGTTTGTTGACATTTTTCAAGTTCGATTATGATTATCAAAAAAGCAAATATGCTCAAATTTGTCATGATTTGTCTTAGCTTTGATGTGATTTTGCATTATTAAGAGGTTTTCATGAAATTTATAATACCAATGACCATATAAACTCAATATGAGTATGCAGATGAACCAAAAATCGTTGCATTTCAATCAATTTGTTGCCCGAATTTGCCTCTAATTTGGTTGACATTTCGGTCTCAAATGCCCGAATTTGGGAGAGTCTACTGTATGTTTATCCTAGTGTTTTGCGCTCTTCTTCTTTTGAATATCACACCAAATTAAATTTAGTTTAATCGAATTTTCAATGCGAAAGAATAAAATAGTCATGCAAAATATTTGAGAAAGAAAGGGATGTCAATTTCGATTATATGAAATTTACCCGATCCAAAAGATGCGACAGAGCCAATTTGTCCCGGGACACGTTTTAGATTGGTAAAATTTCATGAAATCAAAATTCGTGTCCCTGTCTTTCTCAAAAGATCGGCATTAGTTTATCTCATTCATTCGGTCTCAAAATTGGAGTGCACTAAATTAAATTTGGTGTGATGTTCAAAAGAAGAAGAAGAGTACGAAAGAGTAGCATACCCGTCAAATAATTTCGTCAGATATCTTTAAGATTTCTGCAGAAAATATCTACACCTCTGCCGAAAATCTGCCGAGAAATCTGTAGATATTCCTACGAGTTTTATTTGGACTTGGGACAAAATTCGTCAGAAAATTTTGCAGATTTTCTGACGAATCCTGTTACATACTCTGACGAATTTCTATAGATATTTTGCCGATTTTCTGTAGATTTTTTTCTACATTCTAGACTTTCCAGACAGCTGTGTCTGAAAAGATGGAATATTTTTCATTGAATTTTGTTTGGAAAATTCAATAGTGTTTTTTTTAGTGATATCACAGATAAAAAATTCTGCGACGCCGTGTGATAAGTAAAGAATAGTGAAGTAAAAACTTTAAGCAGAGTGACGACCTAAATTTCGCGTTTTTTATCATTCTATTGGCGATTTATAAGAAATTAGTGTTTTTGCTCGCATCTTTTTAGTTATCTAAAATGTTTAATCGGTAATGCTTGTTAAGCAGAACATAACATTTTATTTATAACTTCTACTGTATCTTCATAAATCAACAATACTTTTGTGAAGTAATGGACACTATGCGGATTTTCTAGGCAAAAATTCTGCCTAAAATCTACAGATTTTCCATGCAGAAATTCTGCCGAAAATCTACAATTTTTTTCTGAATATACTGGAATATACCGTTATAATTCAAAAATCCTCCGAGTGAAATCGGCAAGTAGAGCAATGATTTGACGGGTACACTCGGCTCTTCGTTATCCGGCTGACATGGGGGCAAAATGACATTTTGGTATTTTGAATCTGGTCAACGTTTCTTATATTTTCTGCTGTGGGAATTTGTTTTCTGTCGAAAAAAATAACAGAATTTTCTTTGTGGTGTGTTTATGTTTCATTTTGTAGCACGATTGTGTGTCAAAAACTTTGATAAAATGAAAATAACACATTAATTCACTCTGGATAAACTGTATGTTTCGTAAAAAAATCGTTTTGAATACATCAACCGCCAGCGTTTGGCAGCTGTCACCCGGATAACGGAGTGCCGGATAATGAAGAGCCGTGTGTATGTAAAGCTTTTAAGGAAGGGATGTGAATTTTGAGTTTATGAAATTTTCCTAATCCAAAGGGTGTGCCAGAGCCATTACAAATCAAATTAATGGGGCGTTGGGCATTATGACCAACGCACAATAACTTTTGTTTTGTAAACATGTTTTCAAAATTTCCTATGAGACAGAGCGAGATGACTAGATTTAGATCTCTTTCACTCTCACTGAACTGGTAAAAACATGTTTACGAAACGAATGTTATTGTGCACTGGGCTTTATAATGCCCAAAGCACAATAACTTTTGTTTTGTAAACATGTTTTTGACATTTCAGTGAGAGTGAATGAAAGCGAGTTCTAGTCATCTCGCTCTCTCTTATATGAAATTTTGAAAACATGTTTACAAGCAATATTTATTGTGCGTTGGGCATAAGATCTTTATCACATGCTTTTAACAAATATAATAACAAAGAAAATTCTGTGAATGCTAGAAAAATACGATCATTTTTCAAATAGTCTTTTGCCATTGTTTCACCAGTTCTTACACTGTACTGCAATATATTCTTTATTCTGGAAGCATCCAGTCTAAAAGTAGCGACAAGTGCCTAATTTTACTGTTTTATCGCTAGATTAATCATTTTCGCGAGGAAACCACAACAGAAGGCTGAAGTCGATACAAACAGCGAATAGAGTCTTAATTTATGCTCCAAGTGGGATGAATAATTTCTCGGTTTCTTGACCACGAATGTTCCGCCAGCATATGGATAAAACCCACTTGCAACAGGGTTCACCCTGTTTTTATGTGTAAACTCTACCAATTCCACTGACACAATCTTTGAGGAAGTTTTGGGGAGGAGTTTGGTGTTTGGGACAAGGGAGTTTCTCACAATTTTTTTTATGTGCTTAATTTGTGTGTCCTCGCGTGATTTTGCCCTAGATCCCCAATCACACAGGATTAATAATAAATAGGCTATTGGCGTAGTTGTAGTAGAATACCCTCCACCAAAAATTGTTAGACAGAATAAATACCTGAGGACATCTGGACCAAACGCTCCGTGGAAAACATTGTGTTGCACAGCTCCAAAAAGGGGGGAAATTTCTGAGGTGAAAATGTGGAAAATTCACTGGAATGCCTGCTGATTGACACCTGTGGTGGCCCTAGAGCCCGAGGAGAAGGGGTTGTACGCACACTCTTAGTCACTATTTTTAACTTCTTCCGGAAATAAACCAGCCCAATCGAATGTGGGGGAAAATAATGTGACACCTTCCGCCCCAATGCCTCCCAAAAGCCACCCACTCCCGGAATTCCGTGTCACTCCGGAGTGAGCACGTCAGTCGCACTGGAGAAGAACTTTTTGGTGTCTCTTGTGGAGCCCCCCACGGAGTTCCCACTCCCCACCTGGATCCCTTCCACCAGCAAAATCGCGTAAACAGTTAAAAATTACATAATTTTATGCGAAGAATTCACTCTTCTATTATGAGCTTCTGTTTTTGTTTAAAACATTTTTTTTCTCTCTATTTTATAGCATACTGAATTGGAAAAGAAAAATTCAGAAAATACAATTTTTCTTCAATTTCCGATTGTTTATGTTATGCAAAAAAATTGAGAAAAGTAATAGGATTCTATACCCTTAAGGATTCCAAAAAAAAAATCAATTTAATTAAAGAAATATCTAAAATTTTAGAAGGTTTTTCACAAAAAAAAAAAGAAAAATCGCGATTTCTTCTTCTTCTTCCGTCATCCACATAACAATTTCTCACCAATCTTTTTTTGACAACCTGTGGATTTTTTCCAGCCACTTTTCGCCCCTCACGCACCATCCACTGCAACAATTCTACCCACAATCACTTCACTGGACCTCCGGGTACACTTTTCAGCACTTTTCACACGAAGAAAACCATTTTTTCCTGCTGAAAATCACAAAAATCCCGCAGACGAAACGCACCTCCGACACTACAAAGTTTGGTGACTACGCGAACTCACCACTTTTGTGGTGAAATGCGTCCGAAGAGGTGAATTGACACGGAGAGGTGAGCAGCTGCGCCTAGAGGCAGGCAACAACCCATACATCAGCATTATTCAAATTTCCAACGGCTCTTTAGCTGTATCACTGGGAATAAAAAAAAGAACATTGAAAAACCCAAAAAGAAAACCAGTAAAATGATGAAATAACAAGGGGGAGATATTAGGGTCGAAAGTGGTGTACAGCTGAAAATGAAGTGCTTGGAAGTCTTTGGAAGTGGGAGTGACCGAAAATAAAGTCTTCTCGTCTAATTCCGAATTTTGCACACTATGGGCTCGTCTGCGAATAAAGATAAAGATAAAGTTTCAAAATAAAAATTTTAAAAATTTCAAGATTTAGTATTCTGCGATCTAGGATAAAAAGTCGAAGAAACGCAAATAAAGGCCTCAATTCTGAGACCAAGATCAAAATCAAAATTTCAAGCTGTCAAATATTTCCCAAAAATCAAGATTTCATATTCTGACGCAAAGCATTTATGGAATTTTAAAATGTCTTAGCTAAGAACCAAGATTTCAAGATTTTCCACACTTAACGAAACGTCACTTTTGACAAATATCTTCATTTCTTTGCCGAATTTGTTGAAATTTCGCCATATAAAAATAGAAAAATTAATTATAGGTTTTATTAAATAATATATGAAAGGCCATATCGGGAATAAAAGAAGTGCAAACAAAACTTGTAACGTGTGATAAACCCTGAAATGCTTCTGCATGATGTGATTCTTTTGCAGGTATTCTCAGGGTGTTGTATTTCAAAACGTACATCTAGAACATTTTGAATCATTACGATTAAATTACAAGATCAAACATAGCATTTTTCATAGTAATTCCCTTATTGTATAATCTTTTATAGAAATATTCCTCATCAAGAACGATTTCCCCATGAAACTCTTCAAATTATTAGTATCTTGAAAATTCCGAGTATCTCTGAGAGGTTCTTGGAATTATTTCAAGAAAACAAGAAATTTGACGTCTTGAAATCTTGAAATATTGGTTCTAGAATTGCAAATCTTGATATCCACATGGTTTGTGTCTTGGATTTCAAGATTTCAAGACATTTGACAGATTTGTCATCTTGATCTTGATTTTTTGAATTTAGAATACCAAAATCTTGAAATTTTCTTGATCTTGATCTTGGTCTCAGAATTGAGGCCAAAGATTGCAATATCCAAACTGTCACTTATGCCTTGTCATTTTGGCACTTTAGTAAACTAAGCTGATTTCCTGGTAGGAGATATTTTTTCTAGTTAATTTTCACTACAAGGAGTGGAAATTTTCTTTTAAAATTGTGGTGGACGAGGAAAATCTTTCGGGTGGTATGAAATAGCTTAAAAAATTGACAACTTTAAGTGCAAAAGTCCTGGAAATAATTTCACTTTTCATACACTTCTCAGGTACTTTGAGAAAAAAAATATTTCCAGAACAAAAAGAGCTTGAAATTGATTGAACACCAAGAAATCAGAGGGAATGTTTTATAAATTTTAAGGCGTCTACACATTGGGAGCAATTTTCGTCAAAAATTGCGTTTTTGACAGAAATTTGACGTTTCCCCCTACAACGCTGCAGGGAATTTCCTTCAAAAAAGCAATTTTTGACAAAAATTTCTTTTAATGTGTAGAGGCCATTAGACGATTGGATTTAAGTACAGAAACCCCGAATTTCATTTTCAATTGTTTTTAATGTAGATTTATGAGTGCACTTTTTCACAAAATTTCTCAGATGGATTTACCGGTTTAAGAATCAGGAAACATCTGGCAGCAAAACAAGTCAAAATTTAAAATTTTGACTAACTACATACTGAGATGCAAGGGATCCCTTCAACTTCAAGTCAGTCATAAAGAACCCAGATAACTTTCAGCTACCTCGGTTCATCACTGTCATTGTCATTAGATCGAAAAATAATGATCACTGTGTTATAAAACGTATGAGGTTCTAGTCGAGGAAATTCCTCTAGATCCTTAACTTGAAGCTTCGGCGCATAAAGTACCTGTAACAATAACGAGGGCTAGGATTGTGTAGGAAGAAGACAACCATAAAAAAAGCAAACTGGACGTTCTTAGGAAAAGTCTAGCCGGACTCATTCAAATAAAAACAGAACGCCAGACATAGAGAAGAGAAAGTGAGATGATTGAATGAGAGAAGCTTGAGAACTCCTTGGCGAGCCCTACCTTTAACAATTTCTAAAAATAAGAAATGGATACATAAGGGTACAAAGGATCATTTCTCGCTAATACCAACGATTTTAACTGCTCGAACTCCAAGAGAGAGCAGTTTCCACAATCTTTGTTGAACTATAAGATTTAGAGA
Organism: Phlebotomus papatasi; assembly: GCF_024763615.1. Classification (NCBI taxonomy): domain Eukaryota; kingdom Metazoa; phylum Arthropoda; class Insecta; order Diptera; family Psychodidae; genus Phlebotomus; species Phlebotomus papatasi. Next base: position 103,649,735 of record NC_077223.1, read on the forward strand.
ATAAATTCAGTTCAGATTTTTAATTCATCAAAATTTTACCGTCTTCTGAAATAGTACATCTTTTCAAAGTATGACTGAATATAAGTATTTTTTGTTGAAATAAAAAAAAATTGTATTTATTGTGTTCTTAATGTATTAGCGTATTACCCTCTTTATACTGCCTCTACATCCTTAAATTTTCTAATAAATTAAAAGATCTTCAATGGCTTTAATGCTTTTCAAACGAGTCTCAAAACGCAAATAAAGATTTCAAAGTACCTCGGGACCACCTTTGAAATCATTATGAAAAATAAAGAATATTGAGGTTAGAATCACCTTGAAATCTTGGGCGCAGAATACCAAATCTTGAAATATTTTTATCCAAGCTAAAAATAAAGATATTTGACAGCTTTATTTTGAAATCTTGATTGTAGAATACCAAATCTTTATATTTAACTTTATTTCTTTATATTTATCTTTATCTTTATTCGCAGAACAGAGCCCTATAACGATACTTTTAGCTCAAATTTTAAATTCGAGCGGTCAAAAAAATTTGTAAACATTTTACAAGTTCGGTTATGATATTAAAACGGAGTAAATAACGCTAAAATTTATTGTAGGTTAATTTGTGTTGTAATTTCTCCGAAGAAATATTCATTTGAAGGTTATAAATTTATTCACAATATTCATGATTTATGAAAAATGTGTCTTCTTCATTACAATGTAATTTTCCTTAATTTTTACAGGAGTTTCAAATTCATGTAGTTGCTCAGAAATAATGATTTAACTGTTGCAGTTCACTTTGAATCAATTTGATTTTTTTTTGTAATTTATCGTAAATATGTAATGTATATTGGATGATTGTATAAGTTCGTGGGACTTTTTCGCGAATATCGTTACTAAAGAAGTATCCCGTAGGTTTCCTCGGGCATTTATATTACTTTTTTGCTTTTACTGGTAAGATTATAATATTGTCCTATATTCCCCTAATGCTAAACATCAGTAGACTTTCACAAAATACATCAACAATGAAAAGATGCCTCTGTAGTATTTAATGTAAGTCGAATTTTGGGAAGGCTAAGTGATGAACTTCCACAAAAAAGCATTTTGGGAGTTTATTTAGATCGTGTTTAAATGATTGAAGAATGGCTTAGAAAATTACAATTTAAGGATTTATTACTGAAAAGATCAACCTTATTTTAGACGGTCTCTAACATTGATGGCAATATTGGGAGTATTCGAGTGGCAAAAAATTATCCAATTGAAAAGATTATCAAGATTTTGGAAAACAATAATTCGATAGTATTTCGCTATTTAGAAAAGCTTGGATGTATTTAAAAGCTCGAAATTCTGTTAGTCGTAAAACACAAGTAATATTAAAATATCGTTAGTATGCAAGAAATTCAAAATATGTATAAGCAAAATATAATAAATACGTAAAAATAAATTTCTTGAGAATTTTTTAAATAGATTTTTCACACTGAGAGAAATCCGAAAAAGAAAAAATAACATTCCGGAAATGTTAATTTTACCCTGAATTATTGATCCGAAATCGGTGTAAATATTACCCTTTTTAGGTGTATGTGTAAAATTAACATTAAAAAATGTTGATATATTTTTACACCCAAAAAGTGTTAAAATTACGAGGAAAAAATGTTAATCGCACCCTCTTTTTTTCTCAGTGCATAATATTAAATAAATTATTGATTCCCAAGTATGAGAATTGCGTGAAGTGTAAGAAGTGTTGGGAGTATTGCAACATTTTCGTGAGTTTTCCGTAATGCTGGAAGTGTGAAGAGCTCTTCCATATAAATTGTGGAAGTGTCTGGAAGTGGTGTACACATTTTCATCCTAATATCTCCCCCTTGTGAAATAACTAAATCTTGAGCCATGTTAAAATCCAGCAAAAAATTTGTGCAAAAACTTAGAAAATCTCAATCAGAGAACTCCCTGATATCAGCAGTCAAAACAATAAACAAGCACTGGATTTCTCTGGCACAGAATTTTGGCTTAATCCTAATCAGTTGCTCTATTCCCACACATTTATCACGCATCATGATTCACCCATGCCGGTAGTGCATGGCGGGGGCGAGAGGTCACCGCAAAATCACACAGCTAAAGGGTATATGGCTATCTCCTATGCATAGCAACATACAGTTTATATAACTCGCGATTTTTTCATCATTCTCTTTCTGTTCAGGATTTCTGATGAACGTGCTTAAGAGCACTGTGGAAAAATTCTCAATAAGCTTTCCCTAAACACACATGAATTTTTATTTATGGAGAGATGCAAAAAAATCGGAATGAAATGTCACGACTCCTGGCTTTCAAGTTCATCGAAATATTCCCATCGAAGCCAGGGAGATGTTCAGGAGAAAGGGAAACCCAATCTCTGAACTCTAGCGGGGAGAGATTTATTGGCTCAGCGGAATTGAACAGGAAACATTAGCTTCCGGGGGCGGGAATTTGTGGCTTCCTCTCTCCCTATTAATTTAGTGTTTTCTATTGTTGAGAAAAGGACATTCAGAGATCGCTATAAAACCCATTATTTAGTGCAGAATCAACTCAGGGATTTACCCGATTTACCCAATGATTTCAACAAATAGTTTTAAAACTATCGCATCAGCAAATTATTCCATTAAGGCAAAAGAAAAAAAGCTTGGTGGAAAAGTCGGAAAAAGAAAGTTTTTTTCACGAGTTTGAAGAGAACCCAAGGTAATTCTAATCAGCATTTTCTTTTGGGAAATTTACCGCTCTACAAATTTCCCAAAGACAATTTTCCTCCATCTAGAAGAGAAATGTGCATATTGAGCTATTTTTTGAATACAGAAAGCTGGGGCAAATACAGTCAAGTTCCTCAAATTTGAAAGTTTGGGGATAAATATTAGGGGAAGGTTTTGAAGGTTCGTATTAAAAAAGGAGTCCAAGATTTAAGATTTTTTACTAAATGCCACACACACCGAATCAATTATATCACTATATCAAAAAAATCTCTTACTTATTGGGTTCATAGTTCTGTCTCACAAAATTTCTGGAAGTCCTTGAATTTTCCTCTACAGGAAATTGAAAATATAGCGGCACTTTTTATGAATGTGCACTAATTAGCTCAGCTTCGTACAACTTTTGCCCACCTCTGTAGGCCTCATTATCCCCGATAACATTACACCGGACACAAAAATTTGGGCATCACTACTTAGATGAAACTTTCATCTACTTCTTTTCACCATTTGTAGGAGGTATCACGCATTAAAAATCAATTTTAAGCTATTTTTCTAACACATGTTTTTTGACACTTGGAAAACCATTTTTCCCTGCATTCTGACAGTCTGTTAAGAGCTTGGTTAGGTGTGATTCTCTCATAATCACACCTATTGTAATCCTCGGATTTTCTCTAACACCTCCAATTGGTCTTACAGAACATATTTCGGACGTAACTGATTTCAAAAATGACCAGTCACCAATTTAAAATGAAATGTGGGAAGTTCCACTTTAAAATAAGGATAATTGAATGAAAAATACTCAAAATACATCGAAGTGGCAATTAAAGAATCACATCTACCATAAGCAGTCTAGTTTCATCACTGCACAAATCAGAAAGCAGTAATCACAATCACACCTATTGTAATCCTTATTTTTTCTCTAACGCCTCGAATCTGTCTTACAGAACATTTTTTGAACATCAGTGATTCTTAGAATTACCAGTGGTTAATTTAAAGCAAAATGTGAAAAATCCCGCTTAAAAACAAAGCGAATTGGATGAAAAATTATCAAAACACACCGCATGGGCAATTAAAGAATCACACCTACCATAAGCAGATCCAGGCCTAATGTTTAATTTGACAGAAGTGAAATAAAACATCTGATGCGGTCTCATTTTGATGGGGAAGTGCGTGTTTTCGTTCGAGATTTTAGTGAAAATTGTTTCATATCTCAAAATTTTCTTGTGAATTTATTCAGTGGAATCTCTAATGAGTCAAATATCCCGAGCGGCGTGCGCAAGTGTGACCCAAAACAGTGAGAAATTCTCAAATTTGGTGGTCAGTAATTTTGACAGATGTTTTTACGAAGCTGCAAAATTCAATTTTCCTGAGCTGCAAGGGTGGTAATTTTTATGAATTTTCCTCCACCCACAAAAACGACCCCTTTCAAGCAAAAGATTTTCACGGTAAATATTAACCCTAATAAACCCTCTATAACTTGGAATAGTTGCTTTTTCGAAAAGACGCTTGCAGTGTACAAAAATGCATAAAATATTACACATCAGAATTACGATTTTAGGCCCATTTTTTATTTTTGCTTTCTGGATCCAGGAAAAAAGGCCTAGGCTTCCAAGTTTGTCAGGAAATGTAAGATGTAGGACTAGCTTTTAGATTACATGTCCACGGATGAAATTCATTTAGTAATTTGGAAAAAATCAACTTTTACGAATCTGCAACATTACGAAGGTGCAAAACCTTCCCCTACATCCCAGCGAGCACAGTTATATAAAAAAAATAGCTTTTTCAGTATATTTTTGCTGAGTCGATCTACAGAAATATGCTGACCATTCAGCCGTTCTCGAACAAAAAGTGCTAATCAGTACAGAATACAAATGAAAATACATTATTATTTGAGCTGAATTGAATTCTAATATGCCCAGCGCACAATAACTTTTGTTTGTAAACATGTTTTCAAAATTTCCCATGAGAATGAGCGAGATGACTAGATCTAGATCTCACTCACTCTCATTGAAATGTCTAAAACATGTTTACTAAACAAAAGTTATTGTGCGTTGGGCATTAGTATTTGGTGTTCGTTGGGATTTCTCAATCCTCAAATTCGAACGTCATTTTGAAAAAAAAATAAACAATAAATAAATGGGAACGTGGCTATATAGACCCGAGTGAATCCGACAGCGGTAGTTAAATTTGGAAAAAAGTTTGTTGATAATTTTCAAATTTTGTTATGAATTGTTGAACGAAACAAATATGCTTAAATTTACCATGCTGTGATTGTTCATGATTGAGGGATTTTCATGGAAATTACAATAAATATGAATATGTAAATTTAATAAAAGTTTAGATTAAAAAAATCTCTTCGTGTTATCAAGCAAACAAAAAAAAATAGATTTTTATGCACAAATCTAATTTGAGAGACGACTTTTCTTCACATAACCTCTATAAAATTATTTTGAATTCAAAGTTGGAATTTAAGGAACTTGACTGTATTGGCAGGATTGGCAGATAAAAGCATAATTTCTGCCATTGTTATTCTCTTTCAGTAGGTTCTGGTAACAGAAAGAAATATCAAATTGAGTGATAGTAAATTCTCCTCTTTAACTTTGTCGAAGGCATTTTTTTAAATGCCGTTTTAACCAAATTTCAATAGCTTCTGAAAATTGTAAAATTTTCTTTTTCGAGGTTAGATTAGACATAACCTCGAATTATGCATCGCATTAATCAATAAAATCTTTATCATCAAATAAAAGTATTTGGCCGATTAACTCAAGGAGTGTCATATTTCTGTGTTGAATTACTTGGTGTTACTTGAATTAAAGGTTAAGTTTATACACTAAAATTGTTATTAAATAATTTAAATATTTTTTTTACAGCATATGAAAGAAAGTACCATACTTTGAGTTTAGCTTATCTTTTTCGTTTGAACTCTGTGTCTGATTTGCCAGACTCGGCGGAATAAATGCAATCTTCCAGGGATCTTATCAGCCATTCTCCGAGATGAGGCTGAAAGTGAGACAAGCGGCAGACGTTCCTGACACGTGACACAGCCATGATAATAAAATCATAAAATCTTTATCAACCATTTGAACAAATATATTTTTGCTTGCACTCAAATGCAGAGATTAAAAACTATAACTCCCAAGTTAGTGAGTGTTAATTTTGTGGCAAGGGGATGAATGTACTCTGGACTAGAGAATGATCCCCAGTATTTTGTTGTTTTCCTCCAAGGCGCCTTTTGCCATCCGCTCGCCGCGAAAGTGGATGCAAGTTCGTCACGAGGTCAAGAACTTATCATTTTTAGGTCAAAGATTACCACAATCTTCAGTCTTTTTTTGGGCAAATATAGCTTCTGTCGGCGATTTTTGGGGGGAACATAAAAAAGGTCATTGGAGGTGTGACCAAAAAGAAAGGCAATAAATTCTTCAGAAAAACATATTCTCAATTCTTAACGATTATTTGCTTCCACTTCTAATTTTTTCTTTTATTTTTCTAAATTTCAATTGGGGATTTCTGATTAAATCCTAACGAAATGTTGTGTAAGATTTTCATTGAGTCAATAATTAAATTATAGCCCAGAGAGAAAATCATATTCACAATTTCACTGATAAGACCTTTTTTTCTTGAAGCATCTTTTTTTCCCTGCCAGAGCTTTTTTTCTCGGTGTAAAAGTCACAAAAGAAGAGAGATAATGTTCCCTGTTTAAAAATGTTAAACATGATATCAAAGGCTGTCGGATTCAGTCGTGCTTCAGTTGAATCTCATCTCTTGACCGAACCAGTCAATCTTCCCCAGAAGTGCTTCAGCTCAGAATATAGTCTGGAATCCGGAGGATGATATAGTGAATTTTCAGTTGAGATAAAAGTGAAAAATAAAAGTGTAAATTGCCAATATGTCTTCAGTGCCGGATAAGATTCTTTCTTTGGAAAAGAAGGTGACAATTAAGAGATCTAGCTCATTCCAGCGTCTCAAATGCTCAGCAGTTCTTCAATTTCAAGTTGCTGGTAAGTTTATATAACGGAAAATTTGTGAAGTGTTTGAACAACAACGATTTATGATTGTGCATCGAACTATAACCGTATTATACCGGTTTTATTGGGTTTTACCTCGATTTTTTACCAGTTAAACCCGGTTCAGACTTTTTCGAAATATTAAACCATCTTGAATCGAAAGAATAACTTGATCCTTATGATCACAAGTCCACATTCGATGTTGAAAAGATCATTCGAAAATCTAAGTTGAACTTCACGTATTCACCGCTAAAGCATTGCGGTGCGTTTAGTTAGAATTTTCGTTATTTAAAACAAGAGAGAGAAGAGAAATTTTTATGCAGAGAAAGCTATTCCTGAGAAAAATAAAGTCAAGATCAAGTTATTTAAAATTGTACGGGAAACAATAACCTTCTCGTTATGAGAGTTATTTTCCAAATTAGTCTATTTTTAACATCAGCACGAAGGTTCACTTAAATTTACTTAAAACGAAAATAAACACGTTAAATATTCGATAATAATTCAAAAAGATAAGACACAAAAAAGTCAAAATAAGCATAGGGGAGAGTGGTCTGCCTTTGAATGCGGCAGCCTTTGAACATTTATTTTTTCTCTTATTTCCTAAAGCAAAAATTCTATTTTGTTAATCGAAGTTAACAGAAAATAGTTGTATTGACAATAAATTTGAGAATAGGGTTTTTGCTTTGGAAAATAAGAGAAAAATTTAAATATTCAAAGGCTGCCTCATTCAAAGGCAGGCCACTTTCCCCTACAGAATTTAAAATCATAGAAAATAATTAATTAAAATAAGAATAAAATTATTTAAGTATTTTAATTACGAAAATTCCCTCACCAGAGTGCCATATGGCACCTGCCATAAATATCGAAAGTTCGAAAATTCAGAACTATCAGTATTCGAAATTAATTTTGCGAACGTCAATTTAAAATTCCTTTTTAATGTTCTGGTGATTAACCTGATGATGATGACTGGTTAAACCACATTTCCATCATTTTGCACTAAGCCGCCTTTAGGTTTAAGCCGTAAGTCCATCGATGACATTACGGTAGCATACTATTTAGAAGCACCCCAAAACAATGCGATCAGATGATTCACGGAAAGCTCTTTCTCGTGAGTTGGAGCATTCCGCAAAGTTGGGACGCTATGCAACCCTTTTTACTGCTTGAACTCCACGGATAGTGCAGTAAGGTAAAGTGCCCTCAAGTCGACCGGTTCCTCAATTCGACCGGTAGAGTTATTTATTCAATTTATTTATATTTGCACTAATATTTGACGTATGATCTAGCATTAATAGGTCAATCATTCCATAAATAAATACGAATCAGTGACAATTTTATAGAAATTCACCATCAAACATTCAAATATTGACCACCGGTCGAGTCGAGGAACCGGTCGACTTGAGGGCACTTTACCTTATGTATAATCCCTCGATTTTTTCATCCCCCCACACGGAAACCACTTTTCGCAACTAATCTTTGCGTTTCGGACGAGTTCTGAGAAATGTCACGCTGTTTGTCCGGCTGAGGCCAAACGATTAGAGATAGCGACTTGGGACCTTCGGGGGACCCTCCATAAGTCGACCCAGGGATCGTTAACATGTCCCTCATTTTCCCCCACCCTTCCTCTTCCTCTCCAAAACCATGTTTTTTAGAGATTGCTGGAAAACACGTATCGCGATTTTTTTTCATTTTTGGATAGGTTTTAGATATTACCCAGGCGGACAATTAACCATGTGTGAAAATACCGTTAAATCATTCCTAATAACGGTTTTTCAGGGTCAAAGGTTGAAAAAGGTTCTCGAAAGGTCTTGGAATTTCCGACGAAACTAAACCGGTTTCAAATGGTTTTGAACAGGTAATGAACCGGTTTATAACCCATAACTAATTTTTATTCGAAATTAAATTTGGGGAAACTGGGGCACCACCAAACACGAGGTATGACCATACAGTAATTTTTATTTCTAAACTACTTGGACTATCTCGGACCATTCCTTTAGTGGACAAGCATCCCTATAGTGCCTATAAATTCCTATCGGTCTTATCCTCTGATATCCAATATCCGATTAAAAAATCGCAGTATTTGGTGTTACCCCGTGTTTGGTGGTGCCCCAGTTTCCCCTATATTAGTCCTTATTTTGGGCTATTTTTTAAGTGGATTATAAATACATTCAAATTGGTTGTGAACGGGTAATGAACTGGGTTATGAACCGATAAGTAATTTTTACCCGAAAGTCAATTTTATTACTCTTAAAATTATTTTGTGGGATCTTTCAAGTGATTTACAAATCGGTTGAGAACCGATAATCGATAAATGATGCGAAAGTACTCTTTGGAGTAGCATCTAAGTCGCGAGTTCGAACACTTCGCAAAGTTGGATCACCGGAAAAGTTTTGTATTTAGAACGTAGGTAATTCAATGGCCTGGTGGTGTCTTGATGGAACGCTGGTTCCTTCTTATAGGAAGAAAAAAAAGAGGGTGCGATTAACTTTTTTTCCTCGTAACTTTAACACTTTTTAGGTGTAAAAATATATCAACATTTTTTAATGTTAATTTTACACCGATTTCGGATCAATAATGCAGGGTAAAATTAACATTTCCGGAATGTTATTTTAACTTTTTCTGATTTCTTTCAGTGATATTAGTCAATTCTGGCCACATCTTGTCAATGACTGTGTCTTGTCAATGACTCAAAACCAAAAAACTAATACGTTCTTAGAGTGTTCTTGGACATCCCTAAGCGAATTCCGACGTATAATGCAGGCTATCAAACAACCGCAGTCGATGTCGCTCACTATTTTTCGTCTAGGCAAAATGAAAAATAAAAAACTGCACGAATACTGGACGTATTCTCTTCAAAATTACATATCTGAATATAAGAAAATCGCTAAAATTTTTATAGCTTTCTCTTTGATTTCGAGCAATATGAAATCTTTGAAAACATTAAGTGAGCAAATGAGACGTTAATCTTATAAGAAAAAGAAATAAATTTGGTTGTTTTGTTGATAACTGTCTCTTTGGCTCGATAAGTGAGAAAAGCACAAGATTTGTTGTTGCTTGCTTTCTTAATTAAAAGATTAAGAGTGAAATTTTATTAATTGCACAGTGATACAGCAGATTATTTTAATCTAAAAATAAATATTTTAGGTTCAAAATTCAAGAGAGAAGCTCTAAGGACACTCTTGGAGAATCTAATTAACTACTCAAGAGAGGTCCTCCAGAAGACCTATCACACCCTCTCAACACAGGCCTTTAAACTCATCTGTGGGGTAGTTGTCTGGATTCTAGACACTTTTGTAAAGCATCTCAACCTTCAGGTTTCCGATGTGAGTACAAATAGTGAAAAAAAAAAAAATTTAGAGACATTTCTTGAAGAAAACCTTTTTTTGGTCTCTCCAGGGTGTCCTCGTGAATTGGTTGCTTCAACAGAGCAGAGCAGAGGGTGCGGATGAAATATTGAGGAGGCCTGCGGTGCAACCACCTCTGGGGGAGCCTCCAGCTTTGGCAGATGAATTGGATGCCAACTTGAGGCACTTCTTGCCACAGAAAGCATCAAAAACCGAGCCAAGAGACACCAAATCCACTCCAACGTTGAAGGGGGTGATTTATGGTGGTATTGCACTTGCCTGCCTCGAATTCTTGACACTCATCCTTCTTCTCAGAACATCCCAAATCCCACTGGGACTCCTTTTTCAGCTCTCCTGCGTCACACTCATCGGAAGTCTCCTTCTTATGGTGAGCTCAATATTTCCTTGTCATCACATTTCACCGCAACTAACTTTATCATCCGTAATGCAGATTTCCACAAAAACCTCTACAGTTGATCTGAGATCAAAGGCTCTGGCCAAATTTGTACCACAGAGACTGATGCAGGAGAATCCAGGCAAAAAATACATCAGATTGAGTCGAACACGAACGAAGACGTACTTGAATTTTACTGATAAGTCATTAAGTAAGATTAAATTGCTCTGAAAAATTTCTTTTATTTTCAATATAAATTATTGCTCTGCATTTTTATTACCCTCTGCATTTTTTATTCTGTTTTTTTTTTCTTCTAAAATCAACATATCTGTGATGCTGCGGTATTTTCTTATGCTTTGTAAAACAATTTTCTTCAACGAAACGTTTCTTTGGCGAAGAATTGGAAAATTTATGGCGGTCATTTTAAAGTGCTTCTGACTGCCAAGAAAAATTAATTTTTTCTCCAAATCATTACATAATTTAAATTCTGGATGGAATGATTTATTTGTGAAAGGTTGCTCTTGAGTTTGAGAACTTTAACTACAAGTTTTTTTCCGAAAGCTTTGGAGAAAAACCTGATTCTTTTGATTTGAAAGACGAATATTTTCAACACGAACACCGGGAGACTTGAGGAGAATATGTTTTAATTCGTCTTTTAGCAAGGGGGAGATATTAGGGTCGAAAGTGGTGTACAGGTGAAAATGAAGTATTTGGAAGTCTTTGGAAGTGGGAGTACTCGAATATATAGTCTTTTCTGTCTAATTCCGTATTCTTCAGACAATGTTACGGCGTTATCACACTTGTACATTAAAATTTTAATGTGATTCACATTAATTGTCCTTTGTGAGCGTCCAAATATGTTATTTGTGTCTTTGAGTCACTTAATATTTGGGGTTTTTCTATTTATTGATAAAGAAGTAGACTTGGCCTGCAAAAATAAGTTTAAATTTACTTAAAGCATAAATATTTTTCACATTAAAAAATTAAAGAGAAAATCGCATTAATTTTTCGCATTAATGCTATAAATCAATTTATATCAAATTTTGCGGGCCAAGTCTACCTTTTTATCAACAAATAGATCAAACTTTGAGTATAAAATGATTCAAACACACAAATTACACATTTGAACTCTCACCAGTGACAATTAATGCGAATCATATTAAAATTTTAATGTGCAAGTGTGATAACAGTATTACTTTTAGTTGAGATTTTTAATTCGAGCGGCAGTATAATTTGGAAAGGTTTGTTGAAATTTTCAAGTTCAGTTATGACAATGAAGTTTATTATAGCTTGATTTGTGTCGTTATTTTTCCGAGAAAATATTCAGTTAAATAATGATTTTCCTGAATTTTTACAGGAATTTCAAATTCATACAGTGGTTCACCAATAATGACATAGCCGACATAGCTATTGCAATTGTGAATCAATTTGGTATATTCTTTAATAGATTACCTCTCCACCAATTTTTGTTTACTTTTTTGCATATACTGGAAAGGTTTTTTTTGTATTACATCTCTTCGATGCCAAAAGTATTAGTCAAAAAAGTTGATTTGTGGTTTTGAGGACTTTTACAAAATGAGGAACGAAAGGTGCGTTTGTAATATTTAATTTTAGACTAATTTTGGAAAGATCTATCTGATGGAGTTCCATTAAAAAAAAGAAACATTTAGGGGGTTTATTTAAATCGTGTCTTTGCTCTAAGATCTATCTCGATCTATCCTTCGAAATATCAATTCCATTTTAAACAGTCTGTGTTTCTAATATTAATGGCAATATTGTGAATTTCCTGGTGAAAGAAAATTTTTGGATAACAATTAAAGATATTGTTAAATGGAAAACAATACTTAGATCGTATTTTGCAATTTAGAAAAGCCTGGATATGTTTAACAGCTCGATACATGGGTGCTACACAAGGGGTGAATAAGTGGCTCTCGGAGTGAACCGTGAGCGGCGATCGACAAAATAGTGCCGATCTGAAGGTAAAAATCAACAGACTGGAACTATTTTGCAAAGATATCGACAGATTGGCATATTGAACATGTCATTTTCATTCACAAAAATCTGCAGATTTAACCGATTTTAGTGAAGAATCGGCGGATTTTATTGACATTTAAGCTCAAGTAACATTATAAATTTCCTACAAACCATTCAAGTGGTAAATTTTAATGCAAGGCTGAGCAAGAAGCGTTTGAAACCGAATAAACTTCAAAATAAGTTTGTTCAGATAGCGTTTTGATCATTGACGTATAATTTTAATTTGATTTTTATTCAGTTTCAAACGGTCCTTGCTTACCTCTGTTTTATGTACTGTACTGGAAACACTAATATTGTAAACGTACTTGCGACAGATCGGCACGAGATTGACAGATCGGCAGTCGAGTGAACCGTGAGCGGCACAGTTATCTACCCCTTGGTGCTACATTCTTTCACTTCAAGGAATAAGGGGAACTTAATAAAAAGTTAAGATACGTCTGAAATGCTGAATTATTTGTTGCACTCGTACTTTTTGACTTTACAGCACAGTTTCAATAATTACAAATGACAATACATTGTATTTAGATACTCTATTTCCCAAAAGTAGCTTCACTGATATCTTAGAAAAATTGAAAATATATTGATACCCCTTCGTAAAACGCAGAAAATATTAAAAAATGCAGGAATATTTGGCGCTAGAAATTCAAAATATAAGGAAAATTCTAAAAATATGTGTAAAAATAAGTTTCGTTAAATTTCTTAAAAGTTTTACTAATTAGATTTTTCATCATATTAAATAAACTATTGATTTCTAAATATGAAAAGTGCAGGAAGTACTGGAAGTATTGCAACATTTTCGAGAGTATTGCAAATTTTCGGAAGTGTGAAGGCGTCTTCCATACAAATTGTGGTAGTGCCTGGAAGTGGTGTACACATTTTCACCTAAATATCTTCGTCTTGTCTTTTACAGATTTGCCAGGCGCCTCCACTTATTTCTACTTCTAATTGTTGATTTATTAATAACAAAAAGAATATTAATATGTCTACATTTTTATTCATTTTAAAATGTATTAAGAATGATTTTAAAGTAAATAAAGACAATAAACTGTCTACAAGGTTCCAAGCAACACTCCTTAAGTAAAAGGAATAAAAAAATAAATTTCTATTAAAGATATTACATTTCAAACTTGAGACTTTGGCGCTTGCATGCAACTATGCCGAAATTTGGCACACTTACCCTAAACCATTCTAAATCTAAATTTTTGCAGATAAATAACACTAGTACATTTTAAAGATTGTACAATTTAATTAACAAAATTTTGACTCATGTTTTAGATGTTCACCAGGCGTCTCCACTTGCATTTATTGCAAATCGGTATTTTATGACAAAATAACTTAAAAAATATGAATTTAACAATAATCAGAGTTGAAAAATACTTTAATTTATTTATAAAAATGGAGTGATTATTTTAAATTTGAATGCAAAGTAAATAGATTCACTTTCAAAAAGTTTACCAGGCGTCTCCATAAAGCTATATTGCTTGATATTTTGATATTTATCAGGATTTAAGTATATTAACTTTATTTATTTTTTTTTAGTAAAAGGGAATATATTGAACTAATGGGAAAGGCCTGAGGAAAGTTCAGTACAGTATAATAAATATAATGTGTCGATTCGTCTTAATAAAGGTCATAAAGGTTTACCAGGCGTCTCCATTTGCATTAATTGTTCATTAAGTAAATATATATTTTACCAAAAAAAAAGGTATAACTATGAGATTTTCCCATTTCAAATCAAACATCAATTTTTAATACAAAATGAAATCAATAATTTAAAAATACACAATGCTAATAAATCCAGTTTGGAGAGCTTTTACCAGGCGTCTCCACTTGCATCAATTATTCATTAGTCGACTATAACATGTGGAGTAAACATTTTTTCCGATTAAAAATGAAACATCATAATTTATGTTAAATTTGATGAAACCTGTGAAATTTTGTGTATAAAATTTACATACTAAGAGCTTTTACCAGGCGTCTCCACTTGCATTGGTTTGGAAATCAAAGTTTTATTTAAATAAAGCAGTGCATTGTTTTTTTGCAGGAGAATAGAGAGGTGTAATTTAATATAAATGCACGTAATTTATCATCATTTGATGCTTGAGCTCACAACTTGGCACAATTTTCCTCCAAGACTCATGACGTATTAAAATAATATGGCTTTTTCTCACACTTTCCCCACGTGTTTCTCTCATCAATTCTCTCTACTGGCGTCTCTCGTGGCTTTTCCTACCACCTCCTACTCCTCCAAAATATTCTTTTCCCGCAACTCTTGCTGGCCAAACCCAGAGAAATTTGCGAGTGCAAGTGAGAGAGAGGAAAATCCAAACCGAACTCAGCACGATGCCACGTCCCGACGCAACCAACAGTAGACGTTGGATTTTCCGGTATGAGTTGTCTCAGTCGATGTCGAGTCGCTGAATGGAAAATGGACATGTTGCACAAATGTGAATTTTTTATCAACCCATCACACTAAGAAGTGCATTTTCCAGCCTTTTTCTCTCCCCTCCGAATATGGTGGTGATTCTGTGATTGTTTTAGCTGGAAAATTGTTTTGTTTGGTGGGAAAGGACCATTCACTCCCAAAAGGGGAGTTGTTCAGTGCCGGAAAAATTTACAATATATTATTGAGTCCTGGAAAAGAGGTGTGTGTGTGATGTACAACAGGATTTTCCAGTGAGGCAAAAAGAGATGTGAATAGTTGCATTGGAAAATTACAACGAAATAGTGATTGGATAGTGAATATTTGATGTTCAAAGTGTATGACAACTTTGACGGATTATCCCTGAAAGAATTTGGTAGATGTGCTAATTATCCTTTTAGTGTTGCTCTCGTCATTGTAGAGAGGTCTTAAATCGGATGAATTATTCCCTGGCAAATCATAAATTTAAATGGAAAGTGAAATGTATTTCCGGGAGAGTATTCAATAGGGGTTTCGAAGCACCTGTCCGTGGAGATCAACAGAGGACGTTCTCCTGTATATTCACTTAAACTCTTGGCAAATTCTGGAATATCAAATACTTGGGCATAGCTCTTAAATAATTCCCAATAAACCACGCACAAAATGAACAGGATCAAATGGGAAAACTAAATGGTTTATGCCATTCATCCGGTTTTATGTGAATTTAATTTATTTATTGTCACTGATCCGAATTGAAATCACATTGGTCCCTGTTCACATTTTCATGTGACATTTTAATGGGTAAAATGAGAGGAAAATATGCTCATGACGCCGTAGAATTATTCATGGATGTGTCTTCTCTTTGGTGAAAATAACACAACATTTTTTTTTCTGTGAGAAAAAAGTCTCGAAGAACAGGCAAAGGAGCGGAAAAGAAAAATTATATTTGACCTTTCACCATGCCTTATTCACCTGCGTGTGAAGATTCACCTACATTCTCACCAAATAGTCCTTCGGTTGTGCGCCAATTTACGCCAAAACACTCATAAACTCCCTCAGCGATATTCACTGTTTACACGAAAATCACTTGTTTATATAAGATCGCAACTTCTCGAATCAAATTCTTACCTAATATTCCAATTTACTTGGCCCCCAATGAGATCTCACATCGACATTAATTTACACCTGTCGCTAATTATTTCTGACTAATTTTTTTTTAGTCTTCCACTCCACTTACATTGGCAATGTCGACTTTTCGGGGTGTATTAATAGGTTCTTGGATGAGTGTTTGTTGCAATTTTTTTTGCCAATCCCCCTCCTTTCAACATGAGATTTGTGTTATTTTGTTTTGCGGAGGTTGGGTGGAAAATTCTCTTTTCTCTTTTCACGCTTCTTTTGTGTCTCGTGATTTTTCGTGAAAAGCCAGAACGAATATTTTCTATTGAAAATGCTAATAAAAGCTAGTTAAAAAACTTAAAACAGCTTGGAAAGATTTACCATGTAGCGAAAAGCGTCCTTCAGTTGGTGAAAAACACGTATTTTTTTATTAACTATTTTAAAATATTTGAGTCTCATAATATTTTTTTAATTAAATAGCTTGAAAGCATAGCAGCTTTAGGTAACCGAGGATTATAAACAACAAAATTATTAAATATTTAATTAAATGCCTTCAATATGATTTTCAATCTTTATGATTGGCTTATGAGCGTTAAGAAAAAATAAAGTCCGTTGGAATTAAAATATTTAATGGAATTTAATATATTTTTTATAAATAGTTCTTAATGTGTGCAGCAAGACAATTAGAAATTGGGAACAGTTATTAGCCCCAATAGCAGTGGATAACACTGTCTTTAATCAAAATAGGATTGTCAGTAAGACCATTAAAAATTGAGAACAGTTGCCAACACCACTCACAGTATATACATATTGAGTCAATTTTTAAGTAGTTCTTAATGCGTACAGTTGTGCCGCAAATAGACTCAGGCTGATCCTCGAGAATATTTATCCTGTAAAATTTGGCTGTAAAAATCTATTAGAGGTCCTTTGCATAAAATTCCTTCACTGTTCAAATGATGAGTCTAGGCCAGGCCTGAGCTAAAAGAAAAGCCGAAGAGAATTTGGTGGTGCCTGGTCGGCATTCTTCGAAATGCCGCGAAAATTCAAGTAGAGAAAATGAGAGGTTTTTTAATGTGAAAATTGTTTAGTTCCTTAGAGTTAAGTGATTTTCACAAGAAAATGCTTTTAATAATTTAGTTGAATAGAGTTATTTGGGTTAATTGTGAATAATTGTCGATATTACAACAAAAACATTGGGATGAAATTTTGAGCTAGAAGACTCATATTCTTTTGAGCTGTCCCAAAATTCAGGATAGGTTTGAGAAAAACCCTTTTGTACAACACTATTTTGGTTAATAAGGAATGCAAAAGTATATATTACAAGAAGTGACACGACCTGCTAATAAGGATAAAATAGAGAAGAAAATATTTTGTCGCATTTCAGACATTTTTTGCAACCGCAGCGCCGCCAGACGTTTGTAAAGTGAGTTATTTGTATCTCTATCCCTCTCTCACAGTTGAATTGCGCGCGATTTAAGAACTTTCCATTTGAAGTGATATTTGCATTTAATTTCTTTATATTTCTGCAAGATTCAAGTAAAAGGATGTGTAGTGAATAGCTATCCGTCTTCCGACAAAGATATCAAGAAGACAATTTCTTTCTATATGAGTTTTTATTTCTGTTATGCCTTTTTGGCGCAAAAATATTTATCATGGTATGTAATTTCCATTAAAATTATCAACACAAAATTTCCGATATTACACGACTTTTAACGAGCACAGGTCTGGTCTAGGCCATTAGGTCATTAATGATTAAGAATAGTTACTAGCGCCACTCGCGAGAGAAATCTTTGTCACCACCTGACAGAAAATGTAGTAATATATTATTGAATATTAAATTAATTACGAATAGTTCCCAATGCATACAGTTAGAGAATTGGAAGCTGAGAACAGTTGCCTGCGCCACACAAGGAAAAGGTTAACATATAGAGTTTAATTTAATTGAGATATAGTGCCTAATGTTTATAGCAAGAGCATTAGAAATTGAGAACAGTTCTACTAATTTCAGACTAATTCCATTAGACAGGCCAGCTTTAGTTTTGGTAAGTTTTGGGAACAGTCTGCTAGAAACACTACAGTTACCTATAGCCGTCTAGACTGTTGGTGTTGTGAGTAAGTCCTCTTTAATTATGGTTTCCTCATTTTCAATGAGGATTTGTTTTTGAGGAATATGGTCTTTATTTTCGCTAAAATAATTCTTAATATATTTTAAAATGAATAAAAATGTAGACATAGCTTTGGTGGCCTATTTTGGAAACCTTCATTCTCATAGTTCCTTACTCTTCTGGAATTTTTTCAATGTCTTTTTCACATCATTTCGTTAGTCAAAGCGACATTTTTTTTATTTTTTGCATTGTATTATCTTTAGAATATGTAAAAACTAAAAATTCATGGAAATTTGGGGAATAAAAAAGTGATCGAAATTGCAAGCTGGCCGGAATTTGGTACACGTACCTTAAAGTCGTCAAAGTTATGGTGGTGAGGCATGCGTAAACACTACTAATTGAATCAGGAATTCAACTCAGAGGGTTGATAATCGTGTTATAAGTATTTATCTCTGATAGTGACCCCATGATGTCTACTCCGAAAAGTAGTTAGTCTCTATATAGAAGGGATTGAACCTGTAGGGGAATGTTGGTATGGTTAGCACCAGTGGGGTGACATTAGCTCTGAAAAATGCGACCGGTTTTAGTGTATTTTTTTCCCTGTTTTCGTAGACATTTTACGAGATATCTCCAAAACTACGCAGGGTGCAAATTTAGGGTTTTCGGTTGCCTCTTCGTTATTAAATTGGCTTTTATCTTCTATTAGTGTTTTTTGCTAATTCATTCTACAATGACAGAAAACAGCTAATAAACTCAAAAGTTTTTTCGGCTCGCTAGAAACATATGGGAAACATAGGAAATGTCATGCCCTTGGTTCGCACAGAGTAAACCTTCAAACAACGCAAATTTTCTTTTTGATTGCAAAGAGCTAGTTCGTCATTTCTTGGCCATAAGTTAGATAATTATTAAGCTCATGAAACGAGATGAGAAATGGTAAGTCAGCTCTATGCAAACAAAGAGAAAATTCGCATAATTTGAAGGTTCACTCTGTGCGAACCATGCCGACACTCTCCTATTACATACTTTCAGTAGAATTAGGCAGTTCGGTGTTACAGAGTGTTAGCTTAAAAGAAATACCTATTAAACAAACTACTATTCATTTAGATAATTTAACTCTCACCCTTTTTCACAAAATTACGCACGTAACGAAAAATGTCAATTGCTGACTAATTGTGCCTCGATCTCCCCTACTGATCTTTCACTTGAGCTTGATAAATTCAATAAATAGTTTTTAATATTACAAGTTGAAGTCAAAGTGGGAAATTCGGTCTAATTTTTTGTTCTTCAATTTGACTTTATTTTGCCAACGTTTCGATCCTGGATGGGATCTTCTTCAGGGCCTATTACATACAAATTCAATCCTTTACTAAATAATTCTTTGGACAATTTTTAAACAATTTTTTTGGAGTTAAAGTTAAAGTTAAAGTCCCAAAGAAATTTTTTAAAAATTGCCCAAAGAATTATTTAGTAAAGGATTGAATTTGTATGTAATAGGCCCTGAAGAAGACCCCATCCAGGATCGAAACGTTGGCAAAATAAAGTCAAATTGAAGAACAAAAAATTAGACCGAATTTCCCACTTTGACTTGAGCTTGTATACGTACTCTGAAAAAAAAAAAAAGTTTTGTTAAACGAACAAATGGATTTTGTACAAATTTTGTCAAAAGTATGTTATTAACCAATTTGACAAAACTTTTACTCGCATTTTATATAGGAAAACACCCTTTTGACAAACTTTTAACAAGATCCAGTTGGCCGCCTATTTGACAAAACTTTTTCCTATTCTGTATGGAAGAACATCCTTTTGACAAACTTGTCTTGTTAATTTGGCAAAACTTTTTTTTTCAGAGTATACGGTCGAAATATAGCACTAGAGTTTTTAATATTATTTTTATAAACTTTCAGAAAGGAAAACCAATATTAAGGTATTTTGAATTTTACTTTGAGTGAATGACGAGGGGATTTCAAGGAGCGCTTTGGCAAAGTTTAAGCCCAATCGGAGAACATGATTTTTTGTGATGCACACAAGACATGGAATTCTTAAGAATTTCATATAATACAGCCCTTCTTCAGTAAGAAAAAATATTTTCAGAATCACTATATAAACATTTTAAATTTATTCTTTTAATTAAATTCGAATTTGTTTAAATGATGTTAGTTTATCTAAATCGAACTGGTTCTTAGAATTAGTATATCTGTCTCTGTATATTTTAATTAAAAGAAAAGACGTAGAGACACTATATCTATCTGAGTTGAGTTTGTTTTAATAAATTAAGTTTAAACAATAGAAAACCCCATCTACAAATGTCTGCAGCAGAGGAAAATTTTTTTTTTGTGTTGTTAAGCCGCCAAAAAGGAAGTGGAAAATGCCCTGAGGCCAGAAAGAACTTTAAATGATGGAGAAAATGACCATTTCCCTTTTGGATGCGAGGCATTATGATGAAAAGTTCATTTTTCCATTTCATTAAATTGCAGAGGAAAAGTGCAGTAAAAGAGGCAAAGAATGGTGAAGAATTGCGAAGGGAAAATTTAGTGCTGAGGCTCTTGGATTTTTATAGGAGATCTCTTGTGAGAGAATTTCCAAAAAGGGAAAGAAAATAAAAAGTTGTCTTTCTCGCATATCCCTTTCCTCTGATTCTCCTCGCATTCGTATAAATATAATATTGCAAGGAAAATGGGTTCTGGCGGAAAAGTGGAAGAAATGGGAGAGGAGAAAAAGAGTGTTAGGCAAAAACAATAAATTCTCCACTAACTTTACATGTGTTTTATGTACAGACGTCTTACATTTTATATACTTTGGGGTGTTGTATACGAGCCTTTTAACGAGCAAATCAATACGTAAAATGTTTGGGATTTTCCTGCGGCATTGTGAAAATCTTCTTGCGGATATTTTCTTTGTCTCCACCAATATCAACAATATTGCAATGCATCTGACACATAAAACACTCTGTCATTTCCATGCCATGGAAGATGAAATGTCTATTTGCTTGGAGGATTGTATTTCCCCGGGATTATTGATTTGTCTCCTTATTTCTCGAGAAAACGGAAAGAGTATGTCCTGCCTCTTTTGAGCATTTCCTTCCTCTTCTCTTGACTGCCAAAGAGGAGACTTTTCCACACAATAACATACATTAGAGTGGCATAGGTCAAGAATCCATTGGGGATTTCCCTGCACTTTCAGCTACACGCTTCAGTTCTCACAAATACCGCCTTTGAGAAAAAACTCTGGCGATTCGCCTTTGCTTCCCAACTCCCCATGTTCTGCATAATATTACCCCAGAATTTTCCATCTCAATTTTAAGCATGAGGAAAACAGAGAATAAGTTCAAAGAGAAACACTATATGCAAAAGTCAAGTTAATAAACTGCTGGTTTTGAGTCCCAGTGCCATAAAATTTTCATGCAAATAAACAAATTTTTAACACTGAGAAAATTTTCAAGTGCTGAGCCTCAAACTTAAATCTTGAAAGCTTGAAGGTGGGGCACTATCATACAAGAGAGTTTTTAAAGGTAGGGGAATTTAGGCATGTTTCGCACAGAATGAACCTTCAAACGATGCGAATCTTTGCTGACTTACCATTTCTCATCTCGTTTCATAATCTTAATAATTATCTATCTTATGGCTAAGAAACGACGAACTAGCTCTTTGCAAACAAAGAGAAAATTTGCGTTGTTTGAAGCTTTGCAAAGTGATTCTATTATTTTGGCCGCCACTGTATATCTTGTATCTAACTATCTTCCTCTGTTTTTAAATAAACTAAAACTTACTTTAATGAACCTTATAATAAATTTACCCTTCTAATGCCTAATTACCTCTCAGGAATAGCATCAGACAAATTACATTTCTCGCGATAATAATTACTAAACTAATAATAATTACTAGACGAAACTTGATGTAAAATACAACGAAAATGGTAATTTTTTGTATTAAATTCTCCCAAAATCTCAATTTAATTTTTTTCAAAAATCCTCTGTTCAAGTACGTATTTAACTCAAACGCTAAAAAGGAATGTTTTGGTTTTTGACTTCGGATAAATTTACTTTGTAATGCAAAATGAAAAGCATTTCGACTGAAGTATACGATATTTAAAAAAAATTCGTTAGTCATTAAAGATTAATCTCAGTGTATTGTGCTTGAATATAAAAAGTGGTGCTACAGCATACCACGCTTTGCGACATACTCGAACTCGTACCTTAAATGCTATACCTAGAAAGTACTTTTGCGTTATTTATCGTTTATCAATTCATAACCGATTTACACCGATTCATAAATTATTCTAGAGATTGCCAAAAATTTCTTAGGATTATTTTCAGAGTAACTACGTATCATTAGTTCCTCTTGAATGTGTACAATCTAAATCTGAAAATATACAAAACAATTTCTGAATGATAATTTTACGTTCAAAAAATCTTTGTTTTCGAAAGAAATGCATGAATGAAACTACCCCACCCTTTCCTAAAGTTCACTAGCGGTACAAAACCGTTTAAAATCGGTTCAATCTTGTAAGAAATACCATTACCAAGCATGATACCATTCGGATTTGAAATATGTTCCCTAGACAGAACCTTTCTAACCATTTATGACCTTGAAAAAGCGTTATTGATATTAGGAATGATTCAACGGTAATTTCGTATAGGGACAATGGACGAAATGCCCGACTGGGTATTTAAAATATGACCAAAAATGAAGAAACCCGTACGACGCGTTTTCGAGCAATCCAAAAAAGCATCATTTTAGAGAGGAATGGGAGGGGGAAATGAGAGACATTAACCCTGTAAGAGTTTCCGCGTGTCAAGGTACACATCGAAAACAGACTTTTTCTGCGTTTAGGGTAAGTGTGCCAAATTCCGGCCAGCTTGCAATTTCGGCCACATTTTTTGTTCCTCGAATTCCATAATTTTTTTGGTTTTTTCATACTTTAGAGATTATACAATGCAAAAAATAACAAAAAAAAATCGTTTACACGAACAATATCATCTGAAAGAGACATTGGAAAAATTCCGAAAGGGCAAGGAATTATGAGAATGAAGGTGGCCGGAATAGGCTACCAATGCCATGTCTACATTTTTATTCATTTTAAAATGTATTAAAAAAGAATATAGAGAAAATGAAGACGATATACTGTCTACAAGATTCCAAGCATTACTTCTTTTAAAAAAACAAAAAAAAAACAATTTGTATTAAAAATATTACATTTTAAACTTGAGACTTTGGCGCTTGCGTGCAACTATGCCGAAATTTGGCACACTTACCCTATTTACATTTACTTTTAGAAGAAATGGTAGTATTATTATGGTCAAAAGCAATTTTAAATGAACAGAAACTTTGTAATCGCATTAAATGTGATTTTTGTGATGACAATCTTATCTGATAGAGGCTTAATGGTCCCAGTGTCGACTTAGGGGGGTTCCCTAAAGCCCTCAAATTCCTATCTCTAATTGATTAGGCTCTAGGAATGGTAACGGACGTACCGATAGACACACAGACGGACAGACAGACAAATAGCGCGACATTATTTCTCAGAAATCGTCTGAAACGTGGAGATATGTTGAGAACGATCAGTGATTCAGGAGTTTTCTGTCGTGTTGCCCGATGAGATCGATTGTAAAGTCGGTCGGCAGTCGCAATATTGGAGATTGATATTAATTGAAATATGTGAATTAATTAAAAACTGATCCCCGGGAGTGAAGAAATCGAGGGATTATACATAGTGATTCCAACAACGGTTAACCGATTACCGAAAAATCGATTAAACACTCAATTCTCGGGACGATTTTATGACCTATTTTTAGAGGTGAAATTGGTTTTAAACCGTGTCTTTCACAAAATTTTGAAATTTCTTTTATGCTCAGATTTATTTCTTGAAATGCAAGCAACCTTCCAAAGTATTTATTGCTCTCTCTGTGGAGTTCGAGCAGTAAAATTGACAAGTTCGTTGGTAATTCAAAGGAATAAAAAGTTTTTTTTCTTGAGTTAATTTGCAAAAAATGAGGTAATCTTAACCCCTACATTAACCCTTAGAAATCTTAAGATATAAATTACTTTTCCCTGAGTGTATACGTATGGGATGAATAATTGATAAAGCAAAATAACGACAAGCCATTGTCTTGATACTGAACGTGATGACTTTACCGGAATATGCTCAATCTTTGACAATATTTGCCATCATCCGCAGGAGGGATATCTCTGATCTAATAACATCTCATCCTGAAAAGCACTTACATGGGAGTCTTTTCCCAATATTCAATTTTCATATTTGTTGACTCGGCACTCGACTTTGCTTCTACCCAAAATGACTTTCCAATATCCTTGAGAGATGCGGAAAGAGGAAGTTGAGGTAAAGGAGCAGTTCTATCTCCCTGCGAGTGCCATTGGAGTGAAGAAAGTGTGATCTTATTGTCATTTTCTTGCACTCTAGTGCAATGTACTCAAACTTTAGTATTTTCAATCATCTTCCTTTTCCACTTCAAAAATACTTTTCCATGCAAGGATTTTGACCTGCGTCATTCCTTCAGTGGAAAATTGGTAATTCATATGAGTGCAGGAAATTCAATTTACATCCTCTGAGAAAATCTTTCACTTCAAAATACGAAAACTTGCCATTTCACTGGTTTTCCCGGAGAAAATAAATTTCTCTCGGAGCCAGATTGTATTTGTGAGAATTTATTGGGAATTAATAGAGTTCTTTTCTGGCTGGCAGACAATCTTCATGAAAATGTTCAAATGACTCACGTTATTGAAAGTTACAAGTGATGGTGTATTGAATAGCTGAGTCATCCAAAAGGTTGATCATGTTTTGCATTGACAGAATCTTCTCATCAGAAAAGGATGAAGTGCTGTGATTTTCATTGAACTGTGCTGAGAGAGAAGTTCACCAAAGCATTGGACGATTGTGGCTCAGCTGTCTATGGCGATTTGCCAAGAATTCACTCACTTCGTCAATTTTGAGGTCATGGTAATTTTGATATACGTAGATATTTTATTTTCATCCAGGAGGCAAAAAAAAAGATAATCTCCGAACAGACACAACTCGCCCATATTTTTTACGTTTAATCATCCTCACTCGTCGCCCTCGATGCCATCCCCCTCAACATTTACATGCCTGTTTATCATATAACGATAAATTTTCAAGTTCTCACCATTTGAAAATACCTCCGACAAAGTGATTGATGTTGAACGAGAAGTCTGGTTTTCAGTGGAATCTTTCCTTCCACGAAGTTTCTTTGCGAGCTCAAAGCGTCTCTCTTCCTGCGATGTTCGTGTCATCAAACCCAATTTTCTTATTTTAGCGATAAGTTCTGGATTGAAAATTCAATCACATTCGCTGTCTTGAAGGGTCATATCCACCTCGTTGAACATTCCTTTGCATAATCCTTCAGAAGCTGATCAGAATCCTTGTCAATCTATCGGATGCATGCTGAAAGATAATGTTCAGTCTTCAAAAAAATTCTTAAGGGGGTTACCCTAATTACATTACTATGTAAAAATATTGATTTTTATTTTATCGCTCAAGTAGATCAAACTGATAGATGAAATACCCGAGAACAAACCATAAACATTTCAGAAGCCAATTCATGGTATTTTCGAAGATACATTTACGAAAGCATACACTGAGAGAAATCCGAAAAAGTTAAAATAACATTCCGGAAATGTTAATTTTACCCTGCAGTATTGATCCGAAATCGGTGTAAATATTACCCTTTTTAGGTGTATTAGGGGTTAAAGTTACCCTTTTTCATGTTAATTTTACCCTTAAAAAGGCGTAAAATTAACATTAAAAAATGTTGATATATTTTTACACCTAAAAAGTGTTAAAGTTATGAGGAAAAAGTGTTAATCGCACCCTCTTTTTTTCTCAGTGTAGGAGTATAGAGTAGATTTCCAAACGTTTGGGCGAACATCGAATGACAACAAAAACATTTATTTACTTAATGAAATAAATAGGCCTATTTGTTGTAAACCTCATCATCATTAGGGTTAACAGCCCAGGTATGGATACTCTGCTATTCGGAAATAAGAGCAGACCGCGTGTTCTAACCAGATATAAACGCCAGCCTTCAGCAATCTATGCATTCCAAACACTATGGCAGCTATATCAACTTGAAACACGGTTGCGTATCGGGCAAGAGGCACTGATCCATTGAGTTGAAGCCTAGGACAGTAAAGCTAGCTCCTGAAGAGCCATCTAAAGGTCAAAGTCCCGAATGGTCAAGAATCTGAAAGGGACGAAATTATACAGAGGATAGGAGTATCTTTGACACTATTAAGAATTCGAGAATTTGACCTTTGGGATTTTGGAATTCGGGATTTTGGCTTTCTGGATTTTAGCTTTAGATTTTTTGGCCAGGACCCGTATAAAAGTATATCAGAAATTTTAAGAAACTCAGTCGTTTCTATCTCTTTCAAAAACATCCAAAGAATTATCTATTTTTAATTAGCCTCCTAACTAGGGAAACCCTTTTAAAGCTATTTTTGGATCTGTCAGGGAATCTATAAGGGCGGAGTCCTTAAAGCAATCACGTGGATGAACGCCTTGGCCGCAAGAGGTTTTTCCAGAACCCTCAACGTTCCTCCTAACGATCTACCTACGCAGGGCCGGATTTAGAAATGTGGAGGCCCAGTGCCCATTTGTGGGGCCCCAAAAATCTTACGTTTTCCAACAATGCGACAGTGTGGACTATGCCAAGTCCTAAAACCTGATTTTGTTTTTACTTTGAGGAACTATACCGAGAAAACAGTAGAATTCCTCAAGTTTTTGCCCATAAATTAGACAAGTTCACTGAAATTATATCATTGAAATTTTGAGTCATTCGCACTCTGGTTCAATTCATTTATATAAATTTAATAGATTGATTCAAAAAATACGCAAAACAAGAAATTTTACTAAATTCTCAGATTCGAGAGTACAATACCTTTAAAAGCTTTAGATACCTTTAAATGTATTTCGTGTTGATTTCATCTAGAAATATTAAGAATTAGGGTAAGAGCTCATAATTTTGGACAGTTTCTAAAATTGGACACTTTGAGGTTAAAGTTGGACACTAAAAATAAATTGATTATAATTATGGATATTATTTTAATATTTGATGAATAATGAATTCTATCTTAATATTTGTTCTTTTTGGAAGATTTTAACACTGAATACGTTAAATTTTGAATATATTTGAGTTAAAATTGCTTTGTTGAAAATTCAGCTATTGCTTACGAGAAATATGATATGATGATTTAAGTGATATTATTAAATATTTATTGAATATTGTGTTTATTCATGTAAATGGTGATTTGTACATTTGACCTGAAGTGAGATTTGCTTTGTGAATTACGTTTTTCGTGTGAAAAATGGACAATTCTCTCAGAGATTACCCATTGAGGTGATACTTCTTATTTTGCACAGGTGTTTTTCTCTCGAAATTTCATGAAGTTTTAGCTTTTGTGATGACTAGGTTGGACAAATGCCTGGGGAAACAAAAGAGCATCATCTCCACGAAAGAGATGTAGCGAGAAAAGCCTTGAAAGCCACCGGAAAGGTCAAGGAATGCGTGAATCCGAGCGTACTTGGAGTACCTAAGTCAACTCACTTTAATTAATGATATAGCAAATTTCTGGGCTTCTTGTGACATTCTACGTTTCTCTTACATGAACAGGAAGAGGACTTGGTTAGGTTGGTTCATGAAATGAAGAACAATGAGCATCCTATTGAGGCGGATGAGCTGTCCAAATTTACAGCCAAGTTGTTCAAATTCATAACCAAGTTGTCCAAAATTTGAGTCAAATTCACTTCTGTATATCAATACATTTTTAAACGTATTAAAACTAATTTTAGTAAAAACAATGACGATAAACCCTTGCCAAGTTTCTAAACAACCCTTCTGAAAAGAGAGTAACAAAAAAATCAATTGGTATTGAAAATATCGCACTTAAAATTTAAAACATTGATGTTTATAAGCACTCTCCCTGTCCAAAATGATGAGCCCTTTCCCTACGGCTATTAGAGCAGATTTTAGATTTTTTAAAAAATTGAAAATATCGCAAGATAGGGGGTCGTGACATTTAATGCGCTAATCGCTAATAGCAATTCAATTTGCAGGTTTTTTTGATAATAATTTTTATTTCCTGACAATTGTAACCATTTTTTCTGAAACCATGATTTCTCAATGATGATTGTAACCATGATTTCTCAAATGTGGAGGCCCGGTGCCGTGGCCTTAGGGAACCCACCTAAATTCGGCACTGCCTACGACGATCCAACATGAACTAACTCTCACAAGATAATACTAGGAACGTTCTTATATAGGATAAATCGGCGCCGCTTCGAGAGACATCTATGATGTTAAATTCAAATACCAACGGAATAATCTCTATCTTATAATATAATAAGATAGAGTGTTGGTATCATTTAATGCCACTTTTAGAATACATTTTTAAACATCATATACGATGAACTAGATAGGATAAGATAAGATTTTTGTTGGACGTCAAGGAGTGACACATAGGGGACTGTTGGCATGGTTCGCACAAAGTAAACCTTCAAACAACGCAAATTTTCTCTTTGTTTGCAAAGAGCTAGTTCGTCATTTCTTGGTCATAAGATAGATGATTATTAAGATCATGAAACGAGATGAGAAATGGTAAGTCAGCTCTTTGCAAACAAAGAGAAAATTCGCATCGTTTGAAGGTTCAC
The DNA here is from genome assembly GCF_024763615.1 of Phlebotomus papatasi. Classification (NCBI taxonomy): domain Eukaryota; kingdom Metazoa; phylum Arthropoda; class Insecta; order Diptera; family Psychodidae; genus Phlebotomus; species Phlebotomus papatasi. The sequence goes on from NC_077223.1 coordinate 103,678,509, forward strand.
TCTGTGCGAACCATGCCTACATTCCCCTATGGAAAAATTATTATCTTTTCTGTTCCAAAAAAACTATGTGAGAACAAACGGTAAGGGATATCATATCGACTCCTCGTCTTGGGTAAACCCCTTATATGTCTAAAAGACAATATTATCTACTTTTTGGATAGTAAACTCATCTACTTATTGCTGATTTATTGTACTCAATATAGAAATAGAAATAAATTCAATAGTTTTAGTGAAAATCAATAACTCAGTCATAATGGCTAGTTGAAAGTTCAATTGCATTTCCGGAAAATTCGTTTAAATTCAAAGGTTCCCCACCTACCCCTATTTATATATTCATTTTTTTACTGTATCTGATCTTATTTTCAGAAAACATTGAGTAATTCTTTTTTTTTTAAATAAATAACATTCATGTCCTTAACAGAAAAGAAGTGGAAGAGACTTATATGGGAAAAAAGCTTATGGGTATTGTTGAGAAATTTCTCCTTGGCGCCATACATCCTTGTCTCTACAACAATTGTGTGAAAAAAGACTGATGCAGTTGAACTATTCACTATTTACTTTCATAAAACATATAAGTACATATATGCAGAACGAAGAAGGAAGGGCTTTACTGTGAAGACCTTGGTGAAATCACGTGCAAGTGGAGACGCCTGGTGAAAGCTCCTAGTTTTAAAGACTATTTACTTTAATTAAAACCACTGCTGCAAAACTAATATTTTGGCAGTATTTCTAGAATTTCAGGGAGACTGTCGTCCCCTCTCACAACTCTCCAACCCTCTAAGAAAAAACCTACCATGCTATTCTGAAATTCTCATACCATTTAGCAATTTCATATCGGTCTGTTGTTCTTCCCATCAACCCCATTGTATTCTCCCATCTTCGCTTGGGGAGAATGGAGTGTGAAATTCATCAATCTTTGAGCTCGAGTTTGAGCTCCACTTTTGATTACATAAATCAAACGATCAACTTTCAACCTCCAGGTCAGAGCACACCCTTTTCCCGCTGATACAGTGAAGGTGTTAGAAATCGAATATTATAATGAGGTGAGACTAGAGAAATAGTGAAAAAAAAGAATATCTTAAAATTAAGGAAAAAAAATATCAGAGTGAAAAGATGGTGCTTCAGTGTAATAAAATTGCCTAAAATAGTCTAGTGATATTTGCAAAGTATTTTATTTGCCTTTGCCGTAAACGCCTTTTTCAATACAAGTTCTAAACGCAATTGCGTCCTCAAGGATCCACCAAGCGGATATAAGTGTGGATTTCAGTGGTTTTCTCTAGAGGATAGTTCAGCCGATTCCCATTGTGACTCCTCGTCCAATATGCCAGTAAGACGAGGCCATGTTGCGCCCAAGACCACCCTCATTGAGACCATCATCCGGAAATTTGATACACACAGTGAGTATAAACTTGAAGCATATAATAATTTTCTTAAACTTTGAATTACGTCTCAAGTTCCTCCGAATGGTCCCAAATGGTCCTCATTAAGAGAACTTTCGCAGAACCAGAGTTAAGTAATTAACAGATAATAGATCAATTCAAGCAAAAATGAAATTTAAGCTCTGAAGTTTTTTTTTTGAGAACTCTGAACATTTTAGGGTAAGATGGAGTAATTCGGAATAATGTCTAATTTGGAACTTTGAGTTTACGGAGTTTCCCTGAAAGTTCTAGATGGAAAAAGGAAAAATGTGGAAGAAGTACTCTTGAATGTAAAGTCCTGTACTTATTCGTGGTTTTCTTTTCCTTTTGGACGATCTGGAACAGTCAGAAAATCTCAAAATTCCAAAATAGATATGATTCCGAATTAGGGCAGAATCACATTGACAGAAAAATGCTCACCGTATTTCGTTAATTTACGAATTTTCATTGCAATTATTGCGCAAATTCTCGATTACCGTATTACCTTATCTCATACTCGGTGGCACTAGGTAAAAATAATATAAGAAAATTGAAGAAATAAAACGAAAATGCGATAAACGGTGAGCAAAAAAAACTATACGATTAATTTCTCTTAAGTTTTTTTTGCTAACCTTTTATAGCATTTTTGTTTTATTTCTTTAATTCTCTTATATAATTTTCATCTAATGCCACCGAGTATGAGATAAGGTAATACGGTAATGGAAAATTTGCGTAAGAATTGCAATGAAAATGCGTACATTAACGAAATACGGTGAGGCTACGTCGAGCATTTTATTGTCAATGTGATTCTTACCTTATGGTAAGATGGGGTAATTTGGAATCATTGGTCAAAGATAAAAAGAAAGCCACGAAGTAGTACTAGACTTTACGTTTGAGAGTACTTCTTCGTTTTTTTTCCTTGTTACCGAAAACTATTAAGAAATCTCACAGTTCCAAATTAGACATGATTCCGGCAATACATTTTGTTGTTCTTTTCTTATGAAAAGTCATGCAAAATTTTGCCCATAATGGTGGATGGAAAATTTGACATTGCATCGATTTTGATGAAATTTTCCTTCACTCTCTTTCTTGATTTAAATTCTGGTTTCTAATTTGTTTTCTTGGATAGTCACACTATCTAAATCAATAGAGTTTGTAATTAATTAATGTAAAGAATTTAAATTCAGTGACCGTTAACACGCATGTTTGACAGCGATTTTACAAAAAAAGCATCTGTAAGAAAGTAATTAGAAAATATAAAAATTCTATCTTCAGCAGTTCAAGTACATTAATTGAATGGGTTAAGAAGTTTTACAAGAAGCAAAATAGTTGACTTAAAGAACCAAGGCTTCGATGAGTCCTTTAATGCACCTTGGGAAACTGGGGCACCACTAGGGATGCTTGTCCACTGAAGAAATTTTCATCATAGTCCAATGAGTTTAGAAATAAAAATCACTGTTCGGTGCTATCCCATGTTCGGTGGTACCTCAGTTTCCCTTATGCCGACTTCAGACTGGAGGTTTAACCCAGTTTCCAAAGATATCAAAAATCTTAATAACAAGCAATTTTATTGATTTTTCAAAATGTAATGAATCATTTGCCCTTAATATTCAATCCAAAACAACGATTTCTTAAAAAATCATGCCTGATGTACAATTAGAAGAGTTAATCCAGATGGCTAAGCTTAGGTCTGAAGCCCGTATTATAATGAGAATTTAGTGATAAAATTCCTGTAGAAGCGTGAGTCCCTTAAGAGTACGCTACTTTACTTTTATTAGTCTAGATTAGAGACAGAACCAAGAGCACTATAAGCGGATTATAAGAATTTTGGTTCCATCAAGCTTTTCTTAGACAATTCTACAAGACTTTAAGAAAAAATTGCTTCTAGAGTTGTGTAATGTTTGGCATATTGAAACAAATTACCTACATATTGCTTAATTGGGTCACTGGCAGCAAAAGAAGGCTACAGTTTATACAAACTGTATCAGCTGTGGCTTTCTTATTTCAAAAAAAAATAAAATAAATAAATAAATAAAAAATAAGCGCATTCTTGTAAAACGTTTTTTTTTAAACCAAAACATAAAATTAAAATGATCTACTAATGGGATTTCAAAGCTCGACATTGCGGAATTGAATAAGTTATTCATACAAACCATGTTTGAAACGTTTTAAACTCATATAAACTTTGAATTGACCGAATTTTATGAAACGTTTTATTTCTATATTTGTGGTTTCTGTAATGAGTTTGATAATGATCTTGTACACCGCTCATAAACTTTTACGACTTGTATTTTTTTCTGTTTAACTGTTTGTAATAATTCGATAAACATTCTGAAATAAAATGCACGATTACCTATTGTTAAAGCATTGTTATACAGAGTAAAAATTTTAATTCTGGAGTTCAGAGATTTTTTGTTATTTTATTAAAAAACAATTAAGTAGAGGAACTACCTTCGGACAAGTCAATGCTTCGGACAACACAATTAGTTACTTCTACGTTCTTAATGTATTTGATCCTTGGATTTTTTCAGGAAATATAAGGCATTGAACTAGTTATTGGAATATAATATTATTATTAGTTATAGTAATAGTAATATTTATTCAATCACAAAAATAGGGTAAATTCCTCTTACAATTGTGATAAAGAAAAAAGAAAAACAAGTTAAAAAACAGTAACAAAGAAAGAGAAAAAAAAGAACAATTTACAATAGTATAAGAAAGGTAAATAAAAATTAAATAAGAAAAAAAATCCAATAAGTGTTCTCTTAAGATTCAGCCTGAAAAAAGCGTCGGAATCAAATTCATTAAAATCAAATTTCACAAAATTAATTGTTCGAAGTTTGAATCGTCCGAAAGCAACGCGCTTTCCCCTAGTCCTCACTATCTTCGAGAATTCCATGAATACTAAAATACATTTTCAAAGTCTTGATTAATTACTAATTAATTTATACTTCCTTATTATTATTTTTCAAATAGGGGGGCTCGGGGCAGGTCTAGATAGTAAATCAAATTTTCAATTGCGTTTAATTTGTAGAAAAAAAGTTTGTAACAGGCTGATACATATTTTAATGAAGAAAATTAGTGATTTCCTCAATATTCCATCTAAGGCAAAGTATAATAACATCCCACTGTCTAGTTCTGCCCTAGTCTCCTACTTTGAGTTGCTCATAAGTACCCTTTGCAATATAAGAAAAATAATTTTATAATTGAGGAGACTGGGGCAAAAAGTCACAAAGCGGATATTTAATTTTTTTACCAGCTAACCGAGACCCCCAAAAATTTCCAATAAGCGTAGTTTTATAGGAAATTTACCTCTACAACTTTGGAGAAGTCCCTTCCCTCTATTTTGTAAAGAAATACATTTATCGGGCCGTTTTCTAAAATGTAATTTTGAGACTATTCTGAAAAATTCTGGGGCAGATAGTATCAGGCATGGGGTAAAACTATCACATTTTGATTCGCTTTGCTACGGGCTCCCATAAATTTGAAAAAATATCTAGATTGTACTAGGATTGTTGAGCCTAGAGCGGCGACACATATGGCAATGATGTTTCTTTTTGACGAGACATTAGAAAGTGCATCCGCTTTTGTTACTTTTTGCCCCATACCTTGTTACTTTTTACCCCAAGTAATCATTTTTAATAAAAGGATTACTGAAGAAAAGAATCTTTCGAAAATGCTAAAACGGATATCAGGTTCGTGTTCAAAGAAGCCAAATCATTTAGAAAATATTCACTGGTGCATTCAATTTGAAAAATATATATGTAAAATTAATATTTAAGGTCAAGGTGGGAGTTCAGTCTATTTTTCTGTTCTTCAATTTATTTTTCTCAACCAGGCTGAGGTGTCCATACAGAAAAATAGACCGAACCTCCCAAGAAACATTTTTTTCTTAATATAGTCTTGTAGAATTCCCTAAGTAAGACATTATAGAACCAAAAATCTTTTTATTTGCTTATAACGCTCTTAGTTCTATCATTGAGAATACTATGAGTAAAGTGGCGCATTCTTAAGGATCTTAAAAGCTTCTATAGGAATTGAAACAGAAAATTCTGACTTTAAGTCTTTTAAAAGTGCACTAAAAGACTTATCTAACACTTGGTTCTATAAGGCAGCTATTTTGCTTTTTGGGCTCCCACCCTGACTTGCCTTAGGGTAAAAAATTTCAATATTTTTTTATTTTTTAAATTCCTTGTTCGAATTCTAAAAAACTTACGACATCGAAGAAGGTCTATGAAGGCTATCTATGGAAATACTTTTAAGCCACTATCTTTTTTATCTTGGAAGATATTGAATTTTGAAATTTTCGATTTGTGACTTTTTGCCCCAGACTCCCCTACCTTACTTTAAAGTTTTCGTGAGATTTTTCACTTGTTCTATTGATTCACCGTCTCAACAATAAAATATAGAGAAAAATAGAAAGTTCCATGAATAATATTGCAAATTTCAAAACAATCTTCTATCCTACAACTTTCCATTTCTCTAACTTCATGACCGAACTCTAAGAAAAAGCGCTGTATTTTCTTTTGGGGTCAAGAGGGTCAAGAGGACTGCACAGGAGGAAAAGTTTGAGCCAAAATAGTGATGCTGGGTGGGTGGAAAAATGAAAGAATTGAAAGTGAACACTTGTTGCTGGCGCCAAAAAGTTAATTGAGTCCTGTTGCTCTTCGGCACTCGGCAAAATTGAAATAATTTGTCATCTTCTCCTATCCGGAAACCAACTGGATTTGTCTCTTTTGCCCAACAGACGCCCACCTAGAAGACCATCAGTGGTCGGAAACTAAGCTGAGCCACATTGGAGAATGTTTACAGCAAAAGTTGAAACGATAATCACTTAATTGATTGGAATCATTTGTTTGTTTAACATGGCCAATGAAGTGTGTGAAGTGGCTCTAGGAATCGATTATTGCTCGATGCCAATTCACAACTTTTCTCAATAAGTGTTATATCTTTCCCATATCATCCAATTGGACTCTATAAAAATCTTCATCATTCTCCCACATACACATCTTCTTTCCCAAATTACAGATATCAACACTCAATATTCAATTGAAAACCATGAATATCATGCGAGAAACTTTCTGTTTATTTTCAGCACAACGAATTTTCCAAGAGAAAATGCTCAATATTGTGAAAATATTTGTTTGTACAAGTGCTCAATTAAAAGCCATTGCAATTTAGAATTTAGAACGTTAAATTATATTAATGTCTAACATCATTTTGATAAATATATGAAAGCGTCAAAGATTAAATTTAACAGTGCAATTATCTATCACATTATGTGACCTCTTTTTTGAAAATTCTTCCATTCCATTTTTATCAAAAGTTTTTAAAATTTAATAACACTAAAACCATCAAACTTTCCACTGTATGAATTTCGATCAATGAATGCTATGTGCATTTTGAATGTTAATGGAAAAACTTGTAGCTTATATTTCCATGGACAATGTAGATAAATATTTAAGATTCTACCCATGAGACTGGATAGATATGAAAAATTTTTACAGTGATTTTAAATAAATTAAATAATCATACGGTCATTGAACACAATTAATGTATATAAAATGTTTACAGGAGTGTTTCATGATTTAATCCAAATTTATGCTTGAGTTTCAATAATCCTTTTGTAGACAGAAATGAAAAATTTGTTAAAGAAAAATTATTAAAAATTTCAAAATACTACCATTGAACTCCTTATTTTTTAACATTAATAAATAAATAAATATATTAATTACTCTAGCAGGTCAATATTCGGCTCAAAACATTTCTTACGAGCAGCTTTAGTACATGCATATACTAAAAAGTTCATTGCTGAATTTCAAAAATTGTGTAATAGCTGAAGTTAAAATGGGGAAATTAATTCCACTCCCTTGTTTTAAGTTTTTAATCATTTTTGCAAATTAAAGTTAAATTGAAGAACAAGGATTAGACCGAATTTCTCACTTTCACTTAAGCATGTGCTACTTTTTCACCTAAAATCTGATAATTATTTTAAATAAAAACTTTAAAAAATATGAATAATTAGACTCGTTTGCTTATTTTTCACTGTTGTGCACAAAATATCTTTCAAGATTGAAATTAGTACTTACATGTACTAAACGTTTAATGAAAAATGAAAAGCGGAAACATTTATCCTGGGCTTTGTTTTTAGTACATAACTGTTGTGAAGTGCTTCTGCATTATTATTTGCTTATTTTTCGCAATTGTGCGCAATTAACAAAATATCTTTCATGGATAAAATTAGTACATGCATATGTGAAACATTTACATGAACTGTGATCGATAAAATCTATTTTCCAATGTAATAATGGTGCTATTCTAATGGAAAATGAAAAGAAAAAACGTTCTTCCTGAACCTTTTTTTTAGTACAAGAATGCTCTCATCTGCTTCTGCATTATCGACTTTTCTTTGTGCAGGTTCTTGCATCGACTGTTTTTCCTAGTCCTCTTCGTGTTCCAAAACTATCAAACAGTCGTGGCAGGATCCAACACAAAGAAAAGTCTATTACGTCATGTGCTAAAATAAAATGTTCAGAAGAAAGATTTAGACAGTGATGCATCAAAACAGATGTATTTTATATTTGACACTTCCGATATTTCGCAGAATACACATTTTCTGGATTTGAATATCTCGTCATGGATATGCATGTACTCAAAATTTATTTAAGCTCTGATCTTTAATTTTTTATATCAATGAAATAACAAAAGAAGATATAAATTACGAGCAGGAGTACATGCATGTACTAAGTATTTACCTACTTTATGATTCCTAATTTTTACTTCAATGCAGTAATTTTACAAAAGCCAAGAAAAGGATGACATAAAAAAGATTTCCTGCCAATGTTTCATTAATTCTCAAAATAAATGGAAAAATGTTATCAGGAGTGGGATTAGTACATACATGTACTAAACATTTATTTAATATTTGATTAGTAAAATCTATTCTTTAATGCAGAAATTCCATAAAAGCTTTCAAAAAAAAAACAAAAACATTTTTTTTATCAAGTGTGGAATTAGAACATTATTTCTTGAACATGCATGTACTAAATAATTATTTAAGCTCTCATCTTTAATGTCTTTGTCAATGTAGCAATTCTTTGAAAACTTTGCTAGATATGCAGAGAAATAGGGGAAACTGGGGCATCACCAAACACAGGGTAGCACCAAACACTAATTTTTATCTCTAGACTACTTGGACTATCTCAACCATTTCTTCAGTGGACAAGCATCACTATAATGCCTATAAATTTCTATAAGTCTTGTCCCCTGAAGTCGAATATCTGATTAAAAAATTGAAGTGTTTGATGCTACCCCGTGTTTAGTGGTGCCCCAGTTTCCCCTAGGTTTTCTGTTTTTATTTTTGTCTCTATTTTGCACAATAGAGAAAAGTTTTTGTCACAATCAGGAATGGTACATGTACATTATGTGCAAATTACCTAACTAAGCTATGATCAGTGGTTTTTAGACCTCAATGCAGTAGTTTCATAAAAGCCAAGGAAAGGCCTCGTATATAATAGATTTTCTGTTGATTTTTCAATATATTACAGAATAAAGGGATATGTAGGGGAAAGTACTCTCCCTTCGAAAGTTCATGCCTTCGAATAATGTGAATTTTCTTTAAGTTTCCCTAAGAGATTTGAACATTTCTATTAAATATTAGCTAGCTTATTATCAATTATTGATAATTATGTAACGATCATGTGGAAATTTCTTAGGAAAAGTAACAGAAATTCACATTATTCGAAGGCATGAACGTTCGAAGGGAGAGTACTTTCCCCTATGTCATATTTAGGATTAGTACAAACCTGTGCTAAAATGTATTTATGTTCTAATATCTTCTAATTTTATTTAAAGTAGAAGCTCAATGAAAGATTTGAAAGAGATGTATTGGAAATAGATTTTCTAACAATTTTTTACTATTTAACACAATAAATGAATATATTTATCGTGTTTCGGATTAGTACAAGCCTGTGCCAATATGTAAGCTCTAATTTCTTCCAATGTAGCAGCTCCATAAAACATTGAAAGAGACGTATAGAAAATATATTTTCTATTAATTCTTCACGATTTCGTACAGTAAAAGATATTTATCACGTATTGGATTAGTACAAGCAAGAGTACAAGCTTGTTCTAAAAATGTATTTAAGCTCTAATTTCTTACAATCTTTTCCAATGTAGCAGCTGCGTAAAAACTTTTCAAAGAGATGTCTTCTATATTTTATATGCTATTTTTCTCTATGTCGTACGGCAAACGAATATTTTTATGATATTTGGGATTAGTACATCCATGTACTAAAAATGTATCGAAGTTCTCATTTTCCTCAGTCTTGAAATATATGTATAGAAAATATACAAAATGGTAAAAATTTTACTATTTCACACAATAAAGGTATATGTACATCAATTTTGGCAGTAGAATATTCATGTACTAAAAATTTAGATGGAGTTCCTATTTATACATAACAAATATGAAAAATGCAGCCTGAAAATCAAAGACTTAACCAAAAAATGAAAAAAAAATCCACAATAGTACTGCAATAAATAAACAATAGGAATAAATAAAAATGGAATTCCAGTTTATTCACAATGCCAATGACAATTATTTTATCCACTGTGGATTTTTTTTGTACATTATTTACCCTTCTGCGTGGCTCAGGGGAACTTTAATATATATGGAAAGAGTTCTCTACCCTTCTGTGGCACGATTTCAAAAAAAAAAAAAATAGAACTTCCCGTGCACAAACAAAGACTAATGTTTGAGCTTTATTCTTGTAAATTATTTTCTATGGCTTTTTGATTAATTTCACCCCCATGAATCAGACATTTTCAGCACAATTTCAGTGTCCCATTCCTTCTGTGCAAAGAATTAGCGGATATTGGAAAAACGATGAAAGACAGAAGGAGGAAATAATTAACCCCAGTAGAATTTATTTTAATAAATTGTCGATTTATTTGTCTAATGTTCCTAACAACAATCTACAACTAAATTTGAGGGGTTGGCCGTTGGGAAGGTCTCCTGAATATGTAATGAACAAATAGTAACTTCCTCATTTTCTGCTATTGCTAAGTAAGTTTTCCATGCTTGTTCCACCTGATTTTCCCTCTCTGTTTGTGTGTGCTTTTATGGCAAAATGTCCCCTATTCTACTCAGATATTTGCTGAAAATTGCCAAGTCCAATAAGCCAACATACCATGGTCCAAGTGACTCACAAAAAAGCTCCCCCAAGTTGGGGTTTTTCTTCTACTCATGGAATTTTATAGGTCTCCAGACTGCGCCAAAGTGAACGCGGATTTCCATAAATTCACGTGCGTGTTGCAAATTACTCCACGAGACTTTATAATAATTTACAGGGAGCGTATAATTCTAAAAGTTAATTGTAAAACTTTTGCCAATCGATAGAGGACGCGACATTTAAATGCACAAAAGCGGAGCTTTTCTGTGTCACAAGAAATAATACCATCTAAATTTTAACCATAAAAGTACCTCTATAGCAGGAAATTCCCAGAAAATACACTTTCGCAATGGCACTGAGAAAGTAAAATATAGTAGTTCTCTTCAGGAATAATTAATGAGCACTAATTGAAATTAAATTCTATTTCCTCTCCAGCACAATGAGTTAAATAGAGTGTACACAAAAAAAATTATTAATAATATTAAATTGTACTGTAGATTGACAAAAGTTTTCTCCTAATGTTGGAGTTTCAAGGAAACTTTATCTTAATTGTATTAAGAGTTGGCAGGGTATCTTTATATAATTGCATATACGCCAAAAGAGCTTATAGTTTCCATTCCATGTTTAATAAATAGGATAAAAGATATAACTCATGTTTCTTCGAGACATCATTTTAATGTACACAGCATTAATCATTCATTAATTGAATGACATATTCCTTTGCAGCAGCTATATCCCAAGTGAGACAAACAACGGTTGGTTTTAATATAACCCAAGTAGCATTTTCTTACCAAAAAGCAAACTTAACGTAAGGTAAATCCGATTTTACTCCTATTCATATTAAAAAAAAACCGCAGATATTTACGTTATAGGATGGTGTAACCACTTATCGCCACTTTTAGGAAAAAGTGAAATTAATTGTATTATAACTTCTGATCCCTTATTATCAGATAACTCAAATTTAACACAAAGCTACTTAGATATATTTACTCTAGATTCGTCAAAACAATTGTCCTACAATTTAACTCGGGAGTACCTAAAAAACTGATTTTTATTAACAATGCAAAAATAACCACTTTGTCGCCACTTTTTACCACTTTTCGCCAGTTCTGTAACCACTTCTCGCCACCCACTTCGAAAAGTTCAAACTCGATTATTTTGAGCAATAATATGGAAAGAATAGATTCAGCATTTCTTTTTCCTCATGATCACCTTATTATTACTTACATTAAATGATTTTTCTTCACTTTTATTTCAGAAATCAAGTTATTAGACTATTGCAGAAAGTAAAAAAAGTAGATTTGACAAGTGAGAATCTATGAAGTGAAGTTAGCGTCGCCTATTGAAAAGCTATGGCGACAGGTGATGAATCAATTTTAGAATATTACCACTTTCCGCCATGGCTCATTTTTACATAAAAATTATATAAAATGAAATATTAACTAACTAAATACAAATTTTATGTATTCACCGAATGTAATTAAATGTTCAATAGGCAAATTACTTATTCAAAAATTAAATTTTGTTCGATAAAAGTTTCATGACACTATATTTTGTAAGAAATATTGGATTCGATGCACTTGCTTGAAATATTCCTCTAAAAAATGCTCAAACATTTAAATTCAAAACAAAGATTAGTGTTTTTCGACTCTATACGTAGCAGCAATAAAAATACAAGTAACTTTGCGGCTCATTTATTTCATAAACCGTGAAAAATAGCGATTTCAATATACGTGGCGAGAAGTGGGGCACTGGCGAGAAGTGGTGATTCCACCCTATCACAGAGTAGCGTAAATTTATCGAAAGTTTTCCTTCGAAGTTTGTGTAATAGACTTTGGTTTCTATCTCAGCTTATTTCAGATTTATGGCCTCTACATACTAGAGAAATTCATGTCCATATTGAAGACTTTTTCCTAGATAAGCGTAGGGAATTTGCTTCAATATAGTATAAAGGACAATGGGCAAAAATGTGTGGGAGTTTGTCTGTGGTGCTTTCACAGATGAGACTAGGCGTATATTATCAGTAACGGTAAAGGATGAAAAACTGCCGAGACTCAGGACGAAATTCACTGGGAGTCCTTATAAAAACGCCTTATTCTTTCGAAAAATACTATTTTGAGATCGAATTACTCAAGATCGGCTGAACCGATTATTATCAAATTTGATATGGAGTCAGTGTATGACTTAAGCTATTTATCCCACCAGTATCCCCATACAAAATGTGGACTTTTTTCATTATAACTTTTTTCTGAGAAGAAGTAGAAAGCTGAAATTTGGTGGTTTCTTGTAGCCCCCATATAAAATAATGACATTTTCCACTATAACTCATCTGTGAAAAGAAGTGCAAATCAGAAACTTTGCATAGGATTAAGGGTAATGGAAGGCTTTTTAACTGTGTATATATACGTTTCCCCTCATCACTCCTTCCAGCTGTCCCCATACAAAATGAGGACTTTTTCCATATAACTCTTCTCTAAAAAGAGGTAGGAAGCTGAAACTCGGAATTCGGCAAGATGAAAAGAGGCTATTCAGTCACATAAAACCTGATTAGGATTCCAAAAGAAAAAAAAATAAATAAATCACAGTTACAAAAATAAGTCTCAATATGTAATAAATGATTCTATTGAAATCGATGACTATTGAGGCCATATTTCTCTCTGTAACATATTTAAAATATCTAGAAAATGTATAATAACTTTTTATAGAGATATACAACTATTATAATCAGTACAAAGAGGTCGATTAAAATGCCTCTTGTGGTGGTTGTTGAAAATTTTTTATAAGCTCATTCAAGCCTACATTGATCAAGATTGATTGAGGAATAATGGAAATACAGAGATTAAAAAATGTAGCTATACATCTTATTGACAGAACATCTAACCTTAAAAAAAAGTTATAAGATCTCAGAGAATATACATAACTAACTTAAAACTTTCCTTATTATTTGAAAAGTTTGATAACCTAAAGCGCCCCTTGCAATCGACTTGTGAACTTATCTATATCTACACGGAGAAAAAATGGGGGTGCGATTAACTTTTTTTCCTCATAATTTTAACACTTTTTATGTGTAAAAATATATCAACATTTTTTAATGTTAATTTTACACCTTTTAAGGGTAAAATTAACATGAAAAAGGGTAATTTTAACCCCTAATACACCTAAAAAGCATAATATTTACACCGATTTCGGATCAATATTGCAGGGTAAAATAAACATTTCCGGAATGCTATAACATTAAAATAACATTCTGAAAATGTTAATCTTACCCTGCAATATTGATCCAAAATCGGTGTAAATATTACCCTTTTTAGGTGTATTAGGAGTTACAGTTACCTTTTTTCATATTAATTTTACCCTTAAAAAGGTGTAAAACTAACATTAAAAAATGTTGATACATTTTTGCACCTAAAAAGTGTTAAAGTTCTCAGGAAAAAAAGGTAATTCGCACCCTTTTTTCTCAGTATCGTCACTTTGCAGGATTTTTCTAGACCTTTCGATTGAGTATTCATTGATTAAATTCGGTTGATAAATCTGTGAGATATAAGGTTTAATATTTTGACTTTAACCCATCATGTTTTAATGTCATCCTATGCATATTATGCATTGTAAATACATTGTAGAAAATGTTTATGTCCATTTCGAAAATATGCAGTCATTTAATATATTTTATGTTACAATTTTTTCTTTCCCTGTCTAAATGCGTACATTTCACATAAAAGCTTATTTTTGTTCTATGAAAATAATTTTTTTTTTGCTCTAGAACTTTTCCCCCATGGTATAGAATTGTTCTCCCCAACAAAAGTTGTCAGCTTTACAAATGCCTATGTAATGATATAGGTGTCCTTGGTGGATGCACCACAGACTACTTTTGCACATTGTCCTTTGCTATAAAACTGCGCATTTCTAGGGCGTTCGGTTAGCATGTAAAAAAATAAAATATCCGTTTTGTGACTTTTTGCCTTATTCCCGCTACTTATTCAATCTGGCAATGTCTTTATGAAATATTATTTGTAGATCATTATAATTTTATTTTGAAAAAATATTTCACAAGAATGTGCTTGTTTTTCTGAGAAAAAAAGACGATATGTTCATTTTGTTTTGAAAAGTATATTGTGCACACAACTATTTATTCAACATTAACACATCGCTTTTAAACTCTTTCAAATTTTTTGGTAGTCTAAATACCGAAAGAACATAATGATACTCTAAGACTAGTCCCCGGGGAGTTGCCTTCAAAGTTGAAGCCAATTTCTTACTTTCACATACAAATACGTATGGGAATTTTTCTGCACTCGTGATCGTTATGCTAAATATTTAAAAAAGTGAGAAGTTTTTCCGTATTATAAGATACCTTTCCGTATGGAGGGATAAATATACTACATTTTTGTTTAAATAAATTTTTTCCTTGGAGCACTGTGAGCTGAGTCCGAGATCAATTTAGGAATTGGCTTCAAATAGCTCCATATAAAAAGGCCAACTTGCCAGACGCTTGCTCTAAGATAATTACCAATTGTGAGGATTTACAAATCTAAAATACATTTTGTGGGAACTTAATTAATTTCAAGTACCAAGCCGTTTGATGTACAACAAAGAAAGAAAAGAAATTCGCTCCTAACTAATTTCATACAACTGATGTGTAAAAAAGTAGACCAAAACTTGACAAAATATCCAAAGAAAGACTAACCAAGAACCACTGAAGAAGACACGATAGGTGTCGAAAGCTCTGGTACATTGTGTGTTTTTATTTTGGATTGCACCCAATACACCGACGCTCACCGGAAGGACATTCATGTCCTAAAAATACGATTAATTAATTTCTGAACTAAGATATTGTTGATCAAAATATCGTAAAATTAGGTTCCTGCATAATACGCTGTGGTTCCAAACGAGCTAATCGAATAATTTGTCAGAATTAATCGGTTTTTGTAGAAGTTTCTT
Source organism: Phlebotomus papatasi (assembly GCF_024763615.1). Lineage (NCBI taxonomy): Eukaryota > Metazoa > Arthropoda > Insecta > Diptera > Psychodidae > Phlebotomus > Phlebotomus papatasi. The sequence continues at coordinate 103,694,017 of NC_077223.1, forward strand.
GACCGGTTTGGAGCGGTTCAGTAAACACAGTCAAATATAAGACTCATGCCAAAGGAAAATCCGTTTGAATTCTTCTGTGAATTTTCCTTAAATATTGTTTTTTTTTTGGATCAATTGCTGCCACTTGGATCAAACATGAACACGTGGCAAGTCTCTTTCTTCCCGTCAAATCACTCAAAGTGGGAATGGATGCCAAAATAGCTCCATAATGACTCCCTGTTAGATAAGAATACCAAAATTAAACCTGTCCCAATATTGGAAGAAAATATGCCGCTCTCAAGATCTGGGTGTTTATGAAAGGAGGAAGAATTAGGTGATTGTAGCTAAAAATATCTCCTCCGCAATTAACTTTCACGCATCTTTTTCCCAGAGGGTGAGGACTAACATATGGGATCATTGAGCTAAATGGGAAATTTTTCTGAATCTAATGGAAGTTGCAATTAGCATACAAATATTTGGTGGTTTGGGGTAAAAGAAAATGAGAGCCCTAAAACTAAATTTCAAATATAAACTGACGAAAATACACCATATGAATTATTGTTGGATTTGTGTACATTATTATTGTTATTGGTGCCATAAAAGTGACCATTTTAGAGGTGCTTGCCGAGACTCGTTACGAAGAAAACAGATGAGCGATTTGCATGAAATGCAGCGCAATTTATTTCCAAGTTCTCTTGCTTTGCCTGGGTTTATTTCATTAAAATGTATACATTTCTATGAAAATTTTACTTCAAAAGTGGAACAAATAGGGTCACCCAACTCTCACTTGGGCCATAAATTGCTAGTTCAAATAAAATTGAAATGCAACATTAAATTCACTCACGCTCTAATCCATTTGATTAATTTAATTGTGTCAATTTGAAAAGCTTCGGATCGAGCCCTGATAGAATAAACTACATATTAAGCACCAAAAAGTCCTTGAAGCCAAATTGGCGGGATTAAACAGGACGCTAAAGAGCGAAAAGCTTTTCAGATTGCTATCTCTTGCATAATTTGGCACGTGAAAGTAAAATTTATTGCTTTTTTTCTGCATTCTTCTCCCCCAACATCTCCCCTTGTTATTTCTTTTTATCCACATCGTAAAATTAATTAGCGCAAAATTCGTCAGCGGTTATTTTCCACATTGCCAAAAAAAATTGCTTCTTTCGTGTCTTGCTATATGTGGTGCCTTTTTAATGGGGTTTCGCGGTCAATGAAAGTGGCATTTTTCTTCCTCTTTTTTTCAGCTCCTTAAAGCCAATTTTAACACCCTGAAAAACAACATTACAAACAAACCAACTAGCCACACAGAAATTTACCAAACACCAATGATAAACTTGTTTCAGCTTGTGATAAATGAGAGTCTTATTGCGAGACAAGTACCAAAAAGTGAAAATTCATTTAAAAATTGTCCGTAGTAGTGTTTAAACACTGAGAAAAATCCGAAAAAGTTAAAATAACATTCCGGAAATGTTTATTTTACTCTGCAGTATTGATCCGAAATCGGTGTAAATATTATGCTTTTTAGGTGTATTAGGGGTTAAAGTTACCCTTTTTCATGTTAATTTTGTCCTTAAAAAGGTGTAAAATTAACATTTAAAAATGTTGATATATTTTTACACTTAAAAATGTTAAAATTATGAGGAAAAAAAGTTAATCGCACCCTCGTTTTTTTTCTCAGTGAAGGAGAATGGGCAAAAATGCATAAGACCAGGTCCATTTTGTAGGAGGGCATGCACGTTTCTATAAACGATTGTCAGAAGTTTGCCGATTGCCAGAAGCATCGGTTCAAGGAGTAGTTCACTGTGCCGCTCACGGTTCTCAGAAAATCGGCAAATTGTGCCAATTTGCCGATTTCGTAAAAATTTTGTCGAACTCGTGCCGATCTACCACAGTACATTAAAATTTATTACATTAAAATTTATTAGGAATTTATGATTGCAGTGCACAATGCAATTGGTTCAGGTCGTGTAGCAAGTTAAGGAGAGCGTGTGGCCTCTAATAGCTCAGTTGGTAGTGTACTCGTTCTGGGTGGACGCAGAAATTTTTCCTATTTTGTTCACTTTTATCACTTGCTCTGATTGACAATTCTCTGTACATAAATACAATTAACATTGAACTAAAGTTCGTAAAAATTCTCATAGGAAATTTATAATGTTACTCGAGTCTAAATTCGATGCTATACTTCATAAGTGCGAACTGACAATCAAATCTGCCAATTCTGTGCTAAAATCGTGCCGATCTGCCGATTTTTACTAATAAACATGCCGATCTGTCACTTTCTGGCCAAATTCTGGAGATCTGGCGATTTTTGTCTTCAGGCTTGCACAATTTTGCTGAGCGAGATTCGGGGTTCAGTCTGAGAGACACTTATTCACCCCTTGCATCGGAATTTCTTCCGGAAATCTTAAGACCTATGATAGGATTTTGAGAATATCCTTAGAGAAAAAATTCCATTGAGGGATTCAACCCTCGAGGCATTCATTGTCGAACTGCAATGTTGGCAATTTATTTCTAACCTTCTTGGTTCACTCTCATGAAACACCGCTGGGTGATCGCCTACATAAGAGGTCATACATAATTGCCTTAAGCCCTATGGCCTGATAACCTCGAAAGAACCGTTACCAAAAGGTGTTGAAAACAGCAAGATTGATAAATTCAAAAGTGGAAGGATTCCCCAGAAGATCTCACCACAATAAGGGATTATCTGACGAGATTCGGAGACATTATGAGTGCGGTGCGGTGGCAGCCAAAATCCCGAAAGCCAAAATCCCGAACGCCGAAATCCCGAAAAGGCCAAAATCCCGAAAGCCAAAATCCTGAATTTTCAAAATCCTGAAAGGAATAAAATTATATGGAGGAAAATGTTTAGAATAATTTCCCAAGACACAGAAGATTTCCCTTTGCCTCCAGAAAGCGCGGGTGCAATCGTGGGAGTAGCTATGACAATTTTAAGAATTCGGGATTTTGGCTTTCGGGATTTTGGCGTTCGGGATTTTGGCTTTCGGGATTTTGGCGTTCGGGATTTTGACCTGGACCCGTCCGGTGACTTAAAGGGGATTTGAATTTAATATCGTAGTCAGTGGTTGGTTCAGCCTCATCGCGCGCCTCATCGTTTGGCGTTCGGGATTTTTAACCGGGACCCTATGAGTGATTATAGGATTCGAGAAGATGAGGGTGACCCAACCACTGACTACTATATTAAATTTAAATCCCCTTTAAGTCACCAGACACGTTGTGACAATGAAGGTCTTCGAATCATATCTTATCATATCTGCTTTTGAGACAAAGCTCTTGTAAGCATTCTGTGAAATAGATACAGAGATAAAGAATTTCATGTTTTAGCAATAGCGGCCAGCGTCGTCTTAGCGTGGGTGACGAACCTCGGGAATGAATACAGCAAAAAAAAAGAAAGACAAAGAAAAGAAGCACACTTGCAACTTAAGCCGAGAGGGCGTAATGTAATTATAATCAAAATAATGATCAGATTACATTTCCATCGGTTTCTGACCGATCCGTCTCTCCGGTTTAAGTCGAGAAACGGTTTAGTTAGTAGAAAACTGATGGGAATTTAGCTAAATCATTATTTGGATTATGATTACGATAAACCGTGTCACGGCTTAAGTCGTAAGTGGATCTAGCAGCCTCATGTCATAATGAGGTAATTGTTAAAATGTAAATTACCAAATTAATTGTTTTCACAACTGTATTTAATTTATTGCTTTTTTTTCTTTTTCCTATTCACCAACTAATGACGTGATGATGTGAACCCATTAAAAAGTTCGTAAAAGTTTACATTTTTCCACAAACAACACTGTAACATGATCACATGAGCATTTTTTTTGCCAAACATTTGTATGTACGTTTTTGTTTGTTTGGCAAAACTTTACAAACAAGTGACAAAATTTTACAAACACTTTTCTGTGTTTACGAACAATGAAGAACAAATAGAGTACAAACTTTTGCGAACTTATTTGTTAGTTATATGACTGAATTTAGCTAAATCATTATTTGGTTTATGATTACGATAAATCGTGTCCCGGCTTAAGTCGTAAGTGGATCTAGGACATAAGACTCCACCAAGCTTAGGATGAGCTGTCATTTCCTCTTTCTAGATGTTCAGGTAGTTCCCTCTAAAACGTTACTTCTTCAATTTAGAGGGGCAATACAGAACGGTTACGCGGTACCTCTGCATAGCGATACGAAGCCTTAGTAGACAGACCCGGCTGTAGACCCATGCCTTTACCGGAAAGGTTAAAATTTCAAGATATTTTGCTTTGGGAGAGGCATATTATTATTATTATTATTATTAAAATGAATCAAATATTTCTAGACGCAATAATAGGATCTGAGTGATTTTGTAGAAACCCTTAACTCATTCCGGACCACAGCATATGCTGCAAGCCAATTTCACCATTTTTTAATCGAAAATATCTAAGCTCAGGAATTAATTGAGGTCCTACAAAAAATATCTTACATTTGGACACCCTTATAGTTTGTAATCATCCACAAGAATCGGATTTTTATCAGTTCTGAATAATTAAAATTCATTGTTTTTCACAGAATATACATATGCTGCTTTGGGTACTCAGAGTCCCAAAAGAGACGAAAGAGTTAAGGCGATATCTCTTACCGTTCTTCCCTTCAGAGGCGGTTTTAATTAGGTTGGCATTTAGTAAAATTGGTAAACCTATCAACAATAGGGAAATTCGGAAGTCGTCAGGAAAAAATAATCCCTCAGGGAAACACATCAACTATCTCCAGAGCTTTCGACTCGGTCTCTAAGCCTTCATCAGTGGTCAAGACTTGCAATCTTTCTCTCAGACTCGTTCAGGGTTTTGATCAGGAATACAACAGGGCATAAGAGGGAACGGGGGCACTATTCTTACATTGTCTTTCACAATTTTTGTAATACTTGGCACAATTTTCGGATCTTCTTCTTCGTCTTGGGTCTTGCTAGGCATTTTTTCTTTGTTAGCAAGACTTGACTGATGAAGGCTTGGAGACCGAGCCGAAAGCTCTGGAGATAGTTGATGTGTTTTCCTGAGTGATTGTGTCTTCCCGACATCCGGATTTCCCTACGTTGATAGGTTTACCAATTTTACAAAATGCCCACCTAATTAAAACCGCCGCTGAAGGGAAGAACGGTAAGAGATATCGCCTTAGAGATAGTCTTAGATATCGCCGAGACTCTCTCGACTTCCGGATTTCCCTATTGTTGATTGCAATTAACGTCGGCTTATTCCCACAATTGGTCAACCCAATTCGGGCTGTTTTCTTGCTTCAAGATCTTTCCGATGATTTTATTTTTTCAAACATATCACAATATAGGAAAAGGGTTTCAGGTTTCGCACAGATTCTGGAATTGAACACTTTATACTTTTCCCATATTCCTTTAATTGCCATTGATAGGTCAGATTCATTAAAGCAATATGGGAAAAATATGAAGTGTTCGATTCATTAAAGCAATATGGGAAAAATATGAAGTGTTCGATGCCAGAGTGTGTGCGAAACTTCGCCATAGACGAATCTTACCAAAAGTACGATGTTTAGAGCAAAAAAAATGCTTCAAACTCAGCGGCATAATTAGCATTTTGAATAACTTGGCTCTCGCGCCAAAAGTGTGCTTTCCTTGGTTGAAAAAAAAAATGCATTTGTTTGTAATATTCACGGTCGCGTGTTAGGAGAAATTGTACATTCATTCATTCATTCATTTTCAACCGCTTATCCCTATTGGGGTCGCGGGCCCATGACATCCAATCTAGCAGCCCACGCCTGTCGGTCCTCCGCCACTTCAGGAAGATGTTCGGGTTCGATCCCGAGGCGTTCCAAGGCAAGATTCTGAATTTGATTCAGCCACCTTGTCCTAGGTCTGCCTCGAGGCCGAGGTCTCCTCACAATGGCTTGCATAGCTTTTCTGGGGAATCTTTCTTCATTCATGCGTTGAACATGTCCATACCATCGAAGTTGTGATCTCTCAACCCCAAGAAGCAGCTCCTCGATTCTTAGTTCCTCACGAACGGCCACATTCCTCACTCGATCTCTACGAGTGATTCCCTTTACCGCTCGAAGGTACCTCATCTCGGCAGCTTGTACTCGCGATCTTACCCTTTCGGTCATTACCCAAATCTCATGACCATAGGTGAGAATAGGAATGAACACAGCTTTGAAAACCGATAATTTAGCCGATCGACTAAGCTCGACCTTCCTCAACACGCTTCTGCCAAGCTCCCTCATTACTGCAGAAGCCTGACCGATTCGCGACGAGAGTTCTGCCTCCATCCTACCATCACTCGTGAATAACACCCCGAGATACTTGAACTTCTCCACCTGTGTCAATGAGTCTCCACTAACATGTAGAGTGCATTTCACAGATTGTCGGGAAATCACCATTACTTCCGACTTACCCACGTTCACCTTCATACCTGTTTCGGCACAAACATTTACAAATCGGTCAAGTGTGCGCTGAAGCTCTTCTTCGGAAGATCCAAAAAGAACCAAATCATCTGCATAGAGGAGATGGCTCACCCTGAAATCCCCAATACGAATCGCATTCCGCCCCCGACTGCGTTCCATAATCTTGTCCATGTATATTATGAACAACAATGGTGATAGAACACACCCTTGGCGCAGTCCAACACTCACTTGAAAACCTTCCGATTTGGATCCGTTTTGAAAACCTTCCGATTTGGATCCGGAGAAATTGTACATATTATAAAATTTTCACTATATATTTATATTATATAACACTAAATCCTCAACATTTCTCGTAAAATTCTCACGTGACGCGGCAGAGAGAACAAAAAAAAACTTTTGCTAATGCAAGTAGAGAGCTTTTGTCTGTTGAATGTTGAATTTTGATGCGAAAAGCCTCGTGGAAAAAACATTGCCTGACCACTGCAGACATGAAGAGGAAAACCGACAGGATCGGTTAATCAATAATTTCCTCACGAAAAACTTGAGCTTCAGCCCATTTTTCATTCTAAAAGTCTGCTTAATAATGTCTGTGACTCTTTGGCAATTTTTCCTGCAAGTTGATGTCTCGAAAATAATGTCGTCACGGGGGAAAAAGAGGTATATACCTCTTTTGAAATGTCATTCAACTGCCACTGGGTGCACGGGAATTTTCCCTGGGAAATGCACTAAATAAAGTTCGTTCAAATGGCTGGAGTAGATAATTGGATTTATTACCTCAAGCCTCCCCTGAGAGGCACATACCTCAATGTAATTACTAAAATTAACGCATATCAATTCTAAAATACACAATCGAGAGGCAGTTAATTAAAGAGTTCACGTATTATATGCATGAAATCTGATATATTATATATAACCCCATTTTTGCGAGGGAAAATTCAATAAACTCTGAATCTCTCTTGATGCTTTTAATTTCAGTCTATAAATCATTTTTTTTCGCAGAAAATCTTCCTTTGTTCCAAGAATTGTACTACATTTCTCGATATGTCTTCTTTCTTCACATCCACTGCCCTGAGAAATATTGTCTTAATAAAATCAAGTGAAATAATTTTCTCTATTTTATGGTTATACTTTGCTGCATTCGCGTATATCTCTGCAGCATAATATCTATTTGCACTGTAAAATCATTTTAAACTCATAACTCATTATTTTAAAAATTGGAACTCAACATTCTTTAAAATAAATTTAACACGATCCATACGGGTCATTTACAGCTAAGACCACTAAATGATTACTACCTCTGTTTATACCACAAATTGTGAAATATATTATTTATTTATTTTATTTAACTTTAATTGTGCGAAATAATTAATATTCCAATTATTCTATTTAATTGGTTTATTTATATATTTTCGGTACTAATATTTGAACGTGATTCCAAGCTTTAAAATAAAGTCAGCAAAACGTTTTTTATATCGTACGGTCATAGTAATTATTTTAGCAGCCTCATGTCACAATGAGGTAATTGATAAAATGTAAATTACCAAATTAATTGTTTTCAGAATTGTATTTAATTTATTGCTTTTTTCTAATCACCAAATAATGACGTGATGATGTGAACCCATTAAAAAGTTCGTAAGAGTTTGCATTTTTCCACAAACAACACTGTAACATGATCACATGAGCATTTTTTTGCCAAACATTTGTTTGTACGTTTTTGTTTGTTTGGCAAAACTTTACAAACAAGTGACAAAATTTTACAAACACTTTTCTGTGTTTACGAACAAATAGAGTACAAACTTTTACGAACTTATTTGTGAGTTATATGATTTACAAGAACTTATAAAGTGGGAATTCACAAACATTTACGAACAATTAACATTTTCATTACCAAATTTGTACACTGTAAAATTTTGCTTCAAGCAGATGTACACAGCAACATTTAAAATATTAGGGGAAAGTGCTCTCCCTTCGAACGTTCATGCCTTCGAATAATGTAAATTTCTTTTGTATTTTGTAAGAGATTTACAATAAATTATCACGTAATTATCACCAATTGATGATAAGCCAATTAATATTCAATTGAAATGTATAAGTCTCTCCAGGAAAACTAAAAAAAATCACATTATTCGAAGGCACGAACGTTCAAAGGGAGAGTACTTTGCCCTATAAAGGTTCCCGAAAAAATTAAGCCACGCTTTCTAAAGGACGTTTAATAAAAAAAAATCGGATGGAAATGTAATTAGATACAATGCACTGTATTCCCTAACTCGAACGCAACAATTTTAAAGTTGCAAGAACTAGTGAATTGCATCTTCAACCATCATAGTTCAGATCTAACCCCAGAAGTTACTGCCTCTTTGCTAATTTAAAAGGTACTTCAACGAAAACACAATCTCAAATCTATCGATTGCCAAAATTGAAATATTTTCCCAGGTTTGCAGACTGCACGAACTCACGAGATAGAGCTTTGCCTGAATTGCATTTTTCAAATAAAATCGATATAATTTGGTTTACAAAATTACAAGAAAATCATTTTTAAATTTACAATTTTTAATAAAATTTAAATTTTTAAGTTTGTGATCTTTGCAGTACTTAAACTTTGACCTTCGAAATTCGATAAAAAAACTACTCGAAATAATATTGACTTATGGCAGGGGTCACCGAAGACCGGAAGTCGATATCTCTTATCGTTTGATCTCTAGCCCGGCCACAAACTTTCAGATAAACAAAAAAAAAAATAGAGATCAATCAAATTTACGAATACTCTACGGCTTTATTATAAATTAAGATCGATGCAACCGGATTGGGAATTTCAAGAATTTAAAAAAAAAATATCAAAAATTTCAGCAAACGGATTGAAAAATAAGTTCTTGGTTAAACTTTGAACTACACAGTAAAAAAATGTCTAAAATTTTACTACTATAATAGTGCAAAATCGACCATTTTAGTTGTTTAATTTAAAAATGTTTAAAAAACACACAACATTTTGGTAATTTATTGTCACGTAATTGAAAATTAACAATATTATAGCTGAAAAATTTTCAAAAATGTTGTTTAATTTGAAAATGTGTAAAATTTTAACACTATAATAGTTTGAAATCGGATAAATTAATTATTTCATTGCGATCTGTGTAAAATTTCTCACTGTTATAATCATAAAAATTTTTTAACTATGTTTCGTGATTTAAAACTGTTTAACAAATTCTAAAAATTACCACTATTATAGTGTGACTACAGTTTTTCACATTATTATAGTGTGAAAAAATACACAACTTTATGGTATTTTTTGTCACATGATCAAAAATTAACACTATTATAGTTTGATCATAATTTTTAACACTATTATAGTGTGAAGTCTTATGTATTTCAACCAAAGTTGTTGAATTTCCAATTAAGACTAATACTTCAGTAGAGATGCTTTTCATTGGTCAAAAGTCATATAGAACATCAAATATTTATATGCATAATAAATATATCGTCAAGACCCGACCATCAGATGTAATCATTTCGCGTTAGGGGAGATCCCGAGTACAGGAAAAACCAATAAAAGTGTCTAAAAAGGCAAAAAAATCAAAATTTTCGAAATCGAAAGCAAATTCAACAATCAACAGAATTCAACAATTTTTGAGTTTACACATAAAAATTCAACAATTTTTAAATCAACAATTCTAAATTCAACATCTTGAAATTCAACAACTTTAAATTAAACAATTTTAAATTAAACACTTTTTCCAAATTTAATTTAATCTTTAATTTGGGATAAGCGGCTGAAAATAATGATGATGATGCATTTAATATATTTTTCACTGTTTAATTCTAATTTTTCCTCTTTTCCAAGAAAAATTTGTAGAGCATCGTACTTACCGCGACCTGCATCGAATGCGCTAGGAAAACCGATAAAATCTGTAGGTTTAGTGTTACGAATAATTAAAACGTATACTGTTCCAATGTTATAAGTTTTTTTACATGTTGTACGGGAAAAATCGCTACCTTCGAACGACTCGAGCTTCGGACAACTCAATTCTTTTTCCATGTTCTTAATAGTTATGATCCATGGTCTTTTCAGTAAATTTGATGCATGAGAGAATATAATTATTATAATGAGTTAAATCCATTAAAAACATATTGAAAAAAATGAGTTGTTTGAAGCTTGAGTCGTCCGAAGGTAGCGCGCTTCCCGCTACATAAATCTGATAATTCCAGATTTTGGTGCGTAGATTATATTCGAACAATAGAACAAACTTCAGAACAGTGGTCATCCTCGTCATACTGGTAATTCCTTGAAAGTTGCTGAAGACCCAAATTTTTAGCGAAAGCTTAAAATTCACTACTAACTCGTGAATTTATTATGCAGAAGGAAAATTGTGAAACTTATCTCTGACAACGTTTATTCTGCCACAACGAGCACAATTATTCATTTAATAAGTACTTTGCAACTTAAATTTGCATTTTACCCATCAGTCTTCTTAGTGAAACTTTGCAGCTTAAACGTAAAAGAGAGGTGAAAATTCTCCTGTTGTGTTTACCTAATTTTCCACTGTAGTTGGCATATAAATCACAATGAAAGGCAAGCACATAAACACTTGAAAAATTTCTGAGTGAAAAAGCTCTGGCAGTGAGAAAAGCTCAAATTGAGATTTGCCCATATGCATTTTCTGTGAAACTTTATGTACATGCCATACAACAGCTTTTCCAACAAACTTCAATTCATAAAGCCATAAAGGTTTGAAATTAATCTAATAAATATCAGATTTAAGAAGACTAAAAGTTGGAAAGTTGATTAAAATGATATGAAAGTTCACTAAAATCTCTCTAATTCAGGAATTAATATCTTTAATTCATAAAATTACAATAATGCATTCTCTGAAATAACAATATTTAGAGTTTGCGAAATTAAATGGTATTGAGCGAGATTAGAAAGAGTTTCTAAAACTACTCTTCAGAATATTCAACGGTACCCGTATGAAAATTCTGATACAAAGTATGATAGCAATCTTCAATAAAAAAAATGGAAAAAGCGCTCTTTTACTATCGCAATTTCCAATATATACCTTTCAAAATCGTGTTAAATTTCCAACACAATAGATACGAGGCTATTTTTTTTAGATAACTCTGGCCAATGCTACAAAAAAGAGAGCTTTTTTGGTCGAATGCAGGAGAGAAATAAAAACTGTACGATTTTATTGCACTAAGAATTTATTTATTACACGAATAAAAACATCAATTTGCAGTGTTATTTAAATTCAAGAACTCTTGCTGGTTTGCAAATTTTGGTCAAACTGTGGACCAACAACAGTTTTTATTTGAAATCTGAAAATTAGTAGAACAAACGAGCTTTCCTAGAGATAAATGTTGTGACTACTCGTGGTAATGGCACTTGTTATGTGCATTATTTTCATCCTGAAAATTTCATCTGGAACTCATTAAAAACTTCCAAAGTCACATTTCAGGATGAGTTAGGAAACTCTGATTTTTTTCTATTTGACAACTGAGATTTAAAATCTTTAGGAACTTCATCGGTTATTGTAATAGGGGAGACCGGGGTAGAATTGGCCACCAAATGAAGTTCTTCATTGCGTATAATTTGTACAACAAATGTTTGTATGAGGCTGATAAATATTTCAATGAATAGTAAGATATGAAATGAATGAATAGATACCACCAGGGCTAATCTGCCCTGGTCTCCCCTACATCTTTTCTGTATTTTCAATACTTTAAACCCATTAGAACAATTAACTAAAAATACTCGAGGTAGAATGTTCAAATCTTCTTACTAGCTCTTCACAAATTTAGATGATTTTGCGAAAAGAAATATCTATCAAGAAGGGAGGTTAACAGTCACTGAATTTAAATTCTTGGCATTAAACCATTTCAAATACCATTTATTTACATAGTGTAAGTATACATGAAAAGCATTTGCCACACTGAATTCTAATCATGAAAAAGAATAAAGAAAAATATTGTCAAAATCGATGCTTTGCCAAACTTTTCGTGAGTAACTTCGTGGAAAAATTTTACTTAACATCCCGCGAACCAACACGAGTTCAAGAAAATGTGATTATATCCTTATCGGGCTATTATCTAGTACATTTTCTAACCAGACAATGTTATGAGTGATTTATAAGTCGATTAAAATCGGCTATGAATCGGTTCAAATCGATTGAGAACCGATAAACGGTAAATAATACAAAAGTATTTTTGAGGTATAGCATTTAAATCGAGTTTGAGCACTCTGCAAAGCCTAATAACTTTTAATATTTTCATTCATTCTATCTTCACGCCTCGTCTTCTGGCCTATATGGGCCAATACCCATTTTTTCCAATATTGTTTTATTTTTATTTAGGGTAAGTGCGCCAAATTTCGGCATAGTTGCATGCAAGCGTCAAAGTCTCAAGTTTGAAATGTAATATTTTAAATACATATTGATTTCTTTTATTCTTTCTTCTGAAAGAGTGTGGCTGGGAACCTTGTAAAGAGTTTACTGTCTTTATTTACTCTAAAGTCATTCTTAATACATTTTAAAATGAATAAAAATATAGACATAGCTTTGGTGCCCTATTTCGACCACATTCATTCTCATAATTCCTTGCCCTTCGGGAATTCTTCCAATATCTTTTTTCACGTCATCTCGTTTGTCGAAGCTACATTTTTTGTTATTCTTTTGCATTGTTTAATCTCTAGAGTACGTAAAATATAAAAGTTCATGGATATTCGGGGAACAAAAAAGGTGACCGAAATTGGAAGCTGGCCGGAATTTGGTACACTTACCCTATTTATTTATTTTCATATACTGCTTTTGAGCTACACCTCTTGCAAACAAATTTTGACAAAAAAAGGTGTTTAAGGAATTCAATGTTTGTGTGATAACGGCCACCGCCGTCTTAGCGTTGGTAACCAACCTCCAGAATAAAACGGTAGAAAACTCTTCCTCAGGTTGTATGAGCCTTTTATGTGATACTGGGACAAACTCGACCATTCCTCTTCCTGCAGCCACGCACAGTCGATTTTTTATGTCGCATGCTTCAGTATCGTCGTTTATCTTGCTCTGCTTCAACCTAGCTCGTCAGCCAGGTCTTCTTGCCTCATCGACTCTAGGTCGGTTAATGAGATATTTTGTATTTTCTGAATTTGGGTGGCTTATACGGCATATTGTAACCTGCAAAGGAGTATTTTCACCATTTGGCTCTGGAGGTTGGTCACCAACGCTAAGACGGCGAGGGACGCTAACTGTTTTTTCCATTGCTTATAACCTTTTCTGTGCCTTCAAGTGATTAATTCTCAATAGCCCGCAATAAAATATAAAAATATACAATTTCTCAAAATTGCATAATAAAGAAACATAATATCGAAAGAGAAGCTCTGATCTTGAGATCAGCACATGGTTTAGAACCTACATTTTCATCACACGATGCCTACATCAATCAATCAATCGTAATCAATTGCAACCGTGTTCCGCGAAAGGAAGATTTAAAAAGATCGTTCACATACGTGGTACCGTGGTGACTCTCCGTGTATCATGTGAACTATTTTGACCCTTTCCTGTTTATAAGCTTTTCTTTAATCTAATATTTAAGAACGGTTCTCACCGATCAGACATGATAGACCGGATCGGTAGAGACAATCCTTAAGTTCTAGAAGCAAAGAAAAGCTAACAAACAGGAGGGTGTCAAAGTCACCCGCAGGGGACAAATGCTCCCGCACTTACGGTACCTATCTTATACAATGCCCTATTAGTATTCACTTAGAACGCCCGTTGCTTAATTTCGGTGCGGGGTGATCATTCACTGAGAAAAAAAGAGGGTGCGATTAACTTTTTTCCTTATAACTTTAACACTTTTTGGGTGTAAAAATATATTAACATTTTGTAATGTTAATTTTACACCTTTTTAAGGGTAAAATTAACATGAAAAGGGTAACTTTAACCCCCAATACATCTAAAAAGGGTAATATTTACACCGATTTCGGATCAATACTGCAGGGTAAAATTAACATTTCCGGAATGTTATTTTGACTTCTTAGGGTTTCTCTCAGTCAGTGTATAGAGTTCATGGAAGTGTATATGAACCTCACTAAGACTTGCCTTATGTGGGATCTTCTCCGACTTCTTATGCCCAAAATTTTACACGGTCATGAAGGTGCTGTGCACTTTGGAGTCTGCTTTGGCGTGGGTGATTTTCTTGGTTATTTGTTCGGATCTCCAGTTGCGTTGACCACTCAGGTGTTCGCTCTTAGCCTGTGTTCGGGTCGCTCTCGCTCATGGTTACTGCCCAAGTCTTGAGTTTCTTTTCTCTTTACTTGGCTTCTGTTTTGTCAATTATTTTCTTTTTATTTATTATTTACATTAATTTAGACCTAATCACATTTTTTCCATCTGCAAAGTTTTTCACTATTTCTGTAAATTTCTATTTGAAAAGTGTTTTAAAAATATATTCAAATGAATTTTGAATTATCCCATCGAGCACAAAATGCTAACTAATTTCAATTTAACTGAATTTTCAGCTGAATTCTGGTAACCTTAAAACGACACTGGTTAGGACTTTTTGTTCAAGACCTGCTGACTGGTCAGCATATTTCTGCTGATCGACTCAGCAAAACTATGTTGAAAACCTTGCTTTTTAGCAAATTGTGCTCGCTGGGATTGTACAAGCTACGCAACGGCTAGTACGACCAATGATTCAGGATTTTTTGCAGCTTTCCCAGATATGGTCAGTTTTGTAGTTGGCGGCAGCCGTAGATGGTAAAATAAATACCTGGCTTAGATCAGTTTCCACAAGGGTATATTCAATTAATTCAGAGAGAAACTAAATTAATTTGTGTGATTATTTTTATATATAATAATCAGTAATAAAATATATTTATTACTGATTAAAATACACGTAATAAATTAATATACAAATACCTGGTATTTTAACACTATTCGTAGAGTATTTTTCGGTTGAAAAAAAAACCCCATGGATTAAAAATTTGAGGTAGAATTTAAGCGTGATGCAAGAGAAATGTTTCAATTTGCATGCAATATCCATAGTAATGGTTTATTCATGGCACCACTGGTGGTATAGGTAATTTTGAGAAGGACATAGACGAGCAATCATACATTTGAACTGCAATATAGTTGAAAATGTATGTATATAAAATGTTAATTTCCCCCTAATTACCATATTGCAGATCGGAGTTTTCTCGTTGCAAATGCCCTTCCGGACTCCCATCACATTATCTTCTGTTCTGATGGCTTCTGCAAGATGACTGGATACACCCGGGCCGAGGTGATGCAGCGATCGGCCAGCACTGAATTTCTCCATGGACCAATGACATCGCAATTGGCTGTGAATCTGGTGAGGGAGGCCCTCCATAAGGGTTACGAGAAGCACTTTGAGATACTCTACTACCGAAAAAATGGTAAGTTGCCAATACATGTTTCTTTATCCATTCCCCATTTTCCTCTGGCCACCTCAATTTTTCATGGTGATTGCCACGTGTAAGAGAACAAACTCAAAATTGGATTTTCATCCCACAACAATCTTCACCTTCGTAATTACGACATCTCCGGCAAAAATTTCTGGGCGCACCATGAATGGCAAATGAACCAGGAACCAAATTTCTCTGCTCCGAAGTAATTGCACCAATCCGTTCCGAGGCTGACGATATTTCCCTCTACATTATTAATTTCGAAGACTTAACATTGCCACAGCAGAATGAATCTCTCGAAACACGCTTTAGCAAATGTAAGCAAACCCGAGATACATTTCACCGTGTTGATTGCCAAAGCTCATCCACCTGTCTCTCTCCAGTCGACCGAGCACGTGCCAGCTTCAGGCAATCTCTCAAGTTCGGCAGCATGGGTCTCCGCGATCGAGGCCTCAGACTCGCCGGCTACCTTACTCCTCCCTCCGATGTTACCCAGGAAGAGGAGGAGATTCACGAAAAGTAAGATGAACCCCACGAGATGTTCCACTCCATCACCTTGCCTCTTCTCAATTATTAATACTTTCATTTGAGTTTCGATGGCTTTTCAAAACCAATTTCAATCGTGTATTGTTTTTGGGTTATTTAACTATATAGCTTCTAGTGAACTTTATTTGTTCAATTCACCTTTTATTTATTTAATGAGTTTATTGAACAAGTTTTATGAATGAGATTCTTTAAATCTGTTTATTAAATCTGTTTCTGCTGAAGAATTAGGGCGTTTTTATATGGAGAGCTTTTACCAGGCGTCTCCATTGCAACGTTTCTTTTTCTTGTAAAGTCTTTCACGATGACAAAATTATATCTGTTTCTGGAATTTGATGGAAATTTTGTGCTTTTCTCATTTCTTCCGGTGCTTTTAAGAATGTTTTCCTTTTCAAAATTAAAAGATTTGAATTTAAAAGAGGAACAATTCCTGGATGAACGCTGGAAGAGTTGAAGAGAGCACAAAAATCTAGATCAGGGGGTGAGTAAAAATCGTTTAAAATCGAACAAATGTCAAAGTATACGTCTATGGTCGAAATGCTACCTGTAGGGGAATTCTGTAACAGTGTGACAGTGTCATATGACTAATTTAAAATTTTTTATATGATAAATCCGGAAGAATTAATTATCAATCAGACTTATATCATTTACTTAAGGTTCTTAGAGCTCTTTCCAATGGTCATTCGATGCTCACTAGACTTTTATCAGGGACCCATCAAGCCTAATAAAAAGTGAAGCTATTTTTCACTTTTCCTTGTAAAAATTTCGCAGCCATTGCACTGCGACTTAAACAAATTTGCTCGTAGTTCTTGTATAATTTTGGCGAACATAATGAAATATGTATTTTTAGATAGCTTTTAATGCACGATTTCGAAATATATCAGACTGATAAGTCAATTCTCTTTAGGAAAAAACTTGCCAATAGTCTTCAGTGCCCCTATATGCAAAAACGTATGGAAAAATGAAATGTCAAGAGGCCCCTGCTTTTATGTTGCCCTGTTCCCGAATTTTAGAACACAGATTTGTCATATCACATTGTCATACTGTTACAGAATTCCCTTCTGGATAAACTTATTCAGACGTTTACTCGGTTTCAAACGGTTCTTGGTTGCCCCTGATGTAGTTGTAGACCATTTTATAAACTGAGTATTTTAGTACAATTTTATAAACTTAGTGAACTCAGTAGAGCAGAGGCGTGCAAGAACCGTTGAAAACGAATAAACGTCAAAAGAAACATGTACATCAATGGTCAAAACGCTAACAGAACAAACTTATTTTGACGTTTATTCGATTTCAACGGTTTTTGCACACCTCTGCAGTAGAGCCTTAGTGGTAGGAGATATCAAAGATCAATTTGCTATCTTCGAGAAGTCCCCTCTTCATAAGTCCGTAGACATACATTCGACTTAAGCCAAGATACCGCTTAATTCAAAAATGATTGAAGCATAGTTTGACCATTATTTCGACTACAAAATATGCTAAGTTATCTTTCGGTTAGTATTCAGGTCTGTTCAAAGTTTAAACCCTTAGTCACTCGAACTGATGAATAATTTTTATTTTTCCCTCTGCAAACTAGTGATTAGGGAAAGTCACTCAAACTGAATGCATAAGTTTTGGATCATGAAGTATAAATAGGGTATTTTCTATAGTGTAATTTTTATCATGATACTCACAATAAATGTTCTCAAATAAATGTCAAAAAGAGCTCTAAAATGAATCCCACCATTTTCAAAGAAATTAATGACAAAACGTTCTTAAATCAATGTCAAACATGTTCTAAAATCAGTCCCACAATTTTCAAAAAAACAAAAAAAAAGAAAACGTCCTAAAATCAATGTCAAAAAATTTACTAAAATGAATCCCACAATTTTCTATAAGAAAGCAATGAGAAAAGTACTAGACGCAATGCCAATAATGTTTTCTAATCAATCCCAATGATCTAATAAATCAATGCCAAAAATATTCAAAAATGTTCACAATATTTAAAGAAATTAATAATAAAACGTCTTTAAAAATGCCAAAAAGAGTTCTAAAATTAATCCCACTGTGTTCAAAGAAATTAATGACAAAACGTCCTAAAATCAACGACCAATAATGTTCTCAAATCAATCCCGATGATCTAAGAAATCAATGCCAAAAATGTTCTAAAATTAATCCCACGGTGTTGTAAGAAACCGCAAATCAATCCTACACTGATCTAAGAAATTGATATTAATTGTTCTAAAAACAATCCCACTATGTTCTAAAATATCAATGACAAAATGGTCTAAACTTACTGCTAAAAAATGTACTAAAATTAATCCTAGAATTTTCTATAAAAAATCAACGACAAAACGTCCTAGACAGAATGCCAATAATGTTTTCCAATCAATTAATAATAATAATAATGCTGGCACAACATTCCATGAAGGAACTAGGCCTTCCCACAAGGGGATTTCTAGACACGCATTATTATTTTTTCTTGTTCGGGATGAGGTTGTCAGTCCCATGCCCGTGGAATCAAGTGCAGTGATGCTCACTAGATGCAATCCGAACACTTTTAACGCCAGAATAATTCCTGGTGACCTAAAGGGGATTCGAACCCGGGACACTTTCATCATAGAGCGAGTGCTCTACCACTTGACCCATTGAGTGCCTCCAATCAATTCCAATCATCTAACAAATCAATGCCAAAAATGTTCTAAAATCAGTCCCACTATGTTCTAAAAAATTAATGAACATGTTCAAAACTCAATCCCACACAAAGAAATCAATGCCAAAACGTCCTGAAATCAATCCCCAAATATTCTAAGAATTCAAAGACAAAACGTCCTAAAATCAATGACAAAAAAGTCCTAAAAGTAATCCCACAATGTTCAAAAAAATCATTGACGAAACATCCTAAAACTAATCTCAGAATGTTCTGAGGAATCAATCTCAAAATGTTCTAAAAGATATTAATGACAATATAAATTTTGATATCAATCCCGAAATAATCTGAGAAAACAATGCTAACAATTGCTAACAATATTCTAAAATCAGTCCCACAATGTTCTAAGAAATCAATGTCGAAACGTTCTGAAATCGATCCCCAAATATTCTAAGATATCAATGACAAAATATGTATCCTTTGAGATCAGTTCCGTAATTCCCTGAGAAAACAATGCTACACTCAAAAAAATAATCGAGTAAAACTTACTCGATTCGATGTTGAATTAACTCTTTTTCGTTGTGGTTTTCGATTAACTATATTTTAGAGTTGATTTTACTTCTATTTAGGTGTAATATTCGGAAGAGTTGTTTCAACTTTTTTTTCCTGAAATTTACATGACAAAAGAGTGTAAATAACTCTTTTTAAGACTGAAAATAACTTGTTTTAAGAGTTAAAATAACTCTTTCAAATCCCAAAATGAATTATATTTTGCAATTTTATGTTTTTTTTATATTTTATCATTTTCTTTATTAATATTTTCTTGACCTCAAGTTCCCTATGTTCCGAGCGAAATATCACGTATGATGCACGCGCATGTCTTCATGAAACACTATTAGGCATATTTCTAGTTGATGTTCCATTTGAACTTTGTCACACGAAAATCTTCCTGACTGAAGTATATTCTTAAAACGAAAACACTTAAGCGTATACTTCAGTCGAGATGAAATTTTACATCGAAAAAGAGTAATAATTACATCGATATGCGACGAATTAATTCAACTCGCACGAAGAGTTGTTTCAACTCTTTTTACTAAAGTTTACAACAAATAAGAGTAACAATTACATCGATATTCGTAGAGTTAATTCAAGAGTTGTTTTAACTTTTTAGGTTTTTCTTAGAGTAATAATATTCCAAAACCAATCCCACAATATTGGTCTAAGAAATCAACGACGACATATCCCAAAATCAGTCCCAAAATGTTCTCTAAAACATCAATGACAAAATTTCAAAAGATCAATCCCACAAAGGTTTAAAAATAAATGTCAAAATTGAATAAATTAATGCCAAAAATGTTCAAAAGCCAATCCTTAAATATTCTAATATGGGACAACGACCAGTAAGAGATTTATACGCATTACATTAACTCTTTCGCGTCATTAGGGTCATATATGACCCGGGGAAAAAACACTTTTTTTGACTATTTACATTAATTGAAATCTATCGGTTTGTGCACGACATCATAATAAAAGGATGTAAGATTCTTGACTAATTTTCTCAAGACTCCAGATATTCAAGAAAAGAAAATATTTGAGATAAAAAATCACTAATTTCGAACTTTGTGAAATGACTTTTCTTTTTCAAAATTTTTTATATTATTTTTTTTTCAGCAAAAAGTTCTTTAGAAAAACAAAGTAGAATATCCAAAGATTGTATATTGCATATTTTGATATAATAAACTAATCTCAATTTTCCAGAAAAGCGCGTAGAATTTTCCGGATCATATATGACCCTATTGTCCCCAAGGGTAACAGTGTTTTCGTCCCAAACCTATAGCGAAATGTCGTTGGGACATTGTTTTTCTTTGTGAAATCCAGGAGGAAAATATCTTGCTCCTGGACATTTCATCTTATATCTGATGAATTATAACATATTTTGCAATATTTTAGAGTATTCTGCAAGCGTTTCATATTGTGCAATTGTATTGTGTGTTAAAAAATATGTGGATAAGTTAATTTTTGACAAATACTACTCAAAATATTGTGACAGTGACTGTTCAAGGGATTACCAGGAAGATTCCTTGAACACCAGGAGTACAGTGTTCATCCAAATTAATAACTTCAAGTTAAAAAAAATACTCTTAAAAAGCCCGAGATATAGATTTTGAAAATGGTATGTACACTTCCCTTGAGGACAATAGGGTCATATATGACAAGGGGTTTTTCCGAGTTTTCACGCAATGGAAAATCTTTTCCCTCTCTGAACTATTATATTTGATCATAAAGCATTAGGAAAAGCTCAATTTTACATGAAATCATCTGCTGAATAAAAGTGGGACGCGAAAGAGTTAATGCCAAAATACGCTCTAAAATCAATTGACAAAATTCCTGATAACGTGCAGTTCCGAACAAATGGGACAAACTAATTTTTGTCCACTCATTGGGTATCAAAAACGCTCATTCAGAAAGTTTTGGGGAATTTTGAATATTTTCATTTTTTTTAATCCAAGGTAATAAAAATTCTAATCTTCCAATATTTTAATATATTTGGGAAACTTTTTCAATCCCAATTTGCATATTTTTCTTAATGCAGCTCTATTCTAGATGAGTTTTACTCGTTTTTCCGCAAATTTGGTGAATAATGCTTTGAGGATAATTACTAAGAACATTTAGCATCTCATGAATACCGGAAGAGAATATTATCTCGGAAACTGAAAGTTTTTAATTTTATTCTTATCATGTTATTCAACATTAAAAAATTATTTTATGCTCGATGAATAGTAAGCCTTTAGCAGTTTTTTTATTTAATATTTTTTTGAGAAAAAGTTGTTGGTGTTGAACGTCTTGTGGATTGGATTAGAGTTCAATTGAAGATGGTAGCTGATGATGATTGTGCTTGTAGTGCTTCACAGCCGGATCAGCTGGCAAAAGGGGATAGCACTTCGGTGTGGAGCCCCATGTCGACTCCAACGCTAATTAGGACAAATGAATTGGTGGCTGACAAGAAGGGCAGTGAGTCCGTGGTGCTGGAGGAACTCAAAGTCGACAGTCCCATGAAGGTGTGTCATCAGGCGAGCACGAGTAGCGTGAAAGTGCCGTGCCAGGGCCCCCGAAGAGCCACTTATCAGATTGAATCGATATCATTCCAGAGAGTGACACCTGACTCGCGAAATAAGAACGAGGTGGGACAGACAAAGAGCTGGGACTTTGAGACACATCAGGCCAAGTGTAAGTTCATCCTGCATCGTAAGAAAGTTTTTTTTTTGATTTTTTTTTACAAATTTGTTTTAGAGAAAAGCATTCTCATTTTACTTGTGAATTTATTTATTTTTTTAACATGAAAAAACTTCTCAGTGTTAACCAGAAATGTTACAAGTGTTTAGTTGTTCTATCTCTTCTGTTTCTCTCTATTCCTTCCATCCAAAAGAAAAGTTCTTTTTCAACATTTTCTTTTTGATCTCTCTCTCTCTCTCTTTTACTCTTTTGGAACATGTGTAAACTGAATTGTTGCCTGAAATGGTGAAGGTGTGTGTCTTCCTCGTGAAGAATTGTTGTTTTGCTCCTGCGCCAGGACAATCACAAGCTAAGAGTCAAACCGCATTGATACTGGAAGGAGTGCTGTTTATTTGTGTACTTTTGCGCCTCTCCTCGAGCTTTCGTGATGAGCTTTCGTCCTGGCCACGAAAGCCATGACGCACACTCGACTCTGGGTGGTTTATATTTCTATCCGGTGGGAATTTCACGATGAGGACACATACTTTTGCCACAAGTAAATCCCTATCAGAGGAATAATTTATTATTTATTCAGTTGATACAGCTCTTACAGTTCAATTATCTCCTCATGTTTCCTTCATACACCTCATTGAAATCCTTTGTTCCATCCCAAAAATAAAAAATTGATAACACTATGCTTGGGGATCAAATCTCACGGAAAATTTCTTACACTCAAAATGGTGCAATTTAATTGCGATTCCTCCTTAATCACAGCTATTGCTATCGTGCTCTTTTGATGAACCATCTCTGATCAAGCTAAAATCTACACTGGAGATGTTTTGAATATCCTCAATGTTCATTTGGAAAATTCTGGTGAAATGGAAATTTGGGTTTAGGAACTTCATTATGCTTCCATGGGAAGGCTTTCGGCTTCGCACACACTCTGGCTTCGAACACTTTAGCCTTAATCCTGACGCTCCCGGAAAAAATGATGTATTTATCCCTAAAAGCAATGGGTAAAATATGAAGTGTTCGAAGCCAGAAAGTGTGCGAAGACTGAATGATTTCTCCTATACAGAAAACAATATTTTATAAAATAACTCGTAGGTAAAGTGGTACAAGTTGGACAATAGTACAATTTGGACAGGGCTTTTTGTCTTAATAAATTTGGTAGGGTAAGTGTGCCAAATTCCGGCCAGCTTGCAATTTCGGCCACCTTTTTTATTCCTCGAATTTCCATGAATTTTTAGTTTTTGCATACTCTAGACATTATACAATGCAAAAGAATACCAAAAAAATGTAGCTTCGATTAGCGAGATGACGTGAAAAAATATTGGAAGAATTCCCGAAGGGCAAGGAACTATGAGAATGAAGGTGGCCGAAATAGGGTACCAAAGCTATGTCTATATTTTTATTCATTTTAAAATGTATTAAGAATGATTTTAGAGTAAATAAAGACAGTAAACTCTTTACAAGGTTCCAAGCAACACTCTTTCAGAAGAAAGAATAAAAGAAATCAATTTGTATTTAAAATATTACATTTCAAACTTAAGACTTTGACGCTTGCATGCAACTATGCCGAAATTTGGCACACTTACCCTATTTCATTTTTATTTGTATATTTTTAATGCTATAGTTTTATAATTTGGTTCCTTCTGTTTAAAAACAAATTTTGTACTGTAATTATCAAGAAAAAAGCCATGTCCAACTTATACCGGCGAATTGTCCAACTTGTAACACTAATTCCAAATTATATCACTTTACCCTAAATCGAGTAATCCACAAATAAATTTGTAAAAGTTTGTACTTTTTGACGAACAACATTTGTAGCATAATCACTGGAAGAGTATTTCTGTTTCATTGCAAACATTTTTTCGTAAAGTTTTATAAACAAACAAAAAAGGGTGTGTAAAATTTTTGCATTTGTTCGTAAAGTATTGTCAGACAAACAAAAATGTACGAAGGAATTCTTCAGAAGAAAGTACAAAATTTTACGAACTTTTTAAATGGATTACACGATTTACAATCATTTATAAAGACTCCTGGGGGAATTAACAAACATTTTGAAACTATTTTACTTTTTTTCTGTAAACATTTGTATTCAAATAGCAAATACTTAAGAAATTCTATCTGGATTCAGTTTAGCTTAAATATAAGTTCAGAAATATTTACTAAATATTAGAAAAGATCTTCAGATACCTGAAAGTGCCGCATCCTTCCGTAGATGAGATTATTAACAACTCTGAGTACTCAGCGTCGTATTTAAAGTCATTTAAATATTTTTAAAATCAATTCAATATTTAAATTTTACTGTCCAGAAAAAACATTGTAAAATGTTTGTAAATTCTTAGTAAGTCTAGGTTGAATAGTAATGAGAAGTTCACAAAAAATTAAAAAAAATTACAAAAAATTTTCGTAAATGATTTGTTAACAGGGGGTAACTCGTTACCATTTTTATTGACAAAACTTTTTGGTTTCTTGAGTTTCGCGATTAAATTTTCCGGAATTCTCGGGTTTCCTAATGCAAAAAATGATTTTTTTGAGTCTCGCGATACAAAAAGTGGGATTTCTCAAGTCTCGTGATGCAAAAAGTTCGTTTTCAGGTTTCACGATGCAATTCTTCAGTTTCTCGAGTTTCTTGAAGCGTTTCTCGAATATTTGACAAAGGTTTCTCAAAATGAGTTACCCCTTATCTATTAACGATAATTTTGGTATTTTTTACAACCATTTGTTTGTGAATGATCATGAACAGCAAAATTTTCCATTTTTTTTGCAAAATGTTAGAAAGAAATGGTTCTTAAAAAATTAATTTCACGATGTAGGTTTTACAGGAAAATCATGATTTAGTAATAACGGCCGTCGCCGTCTTAGCGTTGTTGGCTAACCTCCAGAGCAAAAAATTTTACGAACAAGTTTTTGTAAATTAAAAGAATATGTATATTTTCTCTTGAAAATCATTGTTAAAAATAATCAAATATTTTTATAACTGAGGTATTCTTTTAAAAAAAGATTTAGAGGAAAACCAGTAATTTAGGACAATATACAATATTTATTTTTAATTTTTTTAAGGAAAACAATTTTATAAATTATTTATTGATATCACTTTCCCTCATAAGTCGACCCAAGGATTGTTAACATGGCCCTCATTTTCCTCGACCCATCTCCTTGCCATCTAAAATATTACCCAGGTGGACATTTTGTCCTGAGACGAAAATACCGTCGAATCATTCCTAATAACTATATTTTTCCAGGTCAAATGTTAGAAAGAATCTAGAGAGGGTATTTATCATTTGAATAATATCATTTGGGCTTATTGGAAAGGTCTTGGAATTTCCGATAAAACTCAACCAATCGGTTCTGAATCGGTAATGACCCGGTTCATAACCGATAACTAATTTTCACTCGAAATTCAACAATATTGCTTCAAATGTGTATTTTAGGCAATGTTTTAGGTGATTTAAAAATCGGTTCAAATAAGTTCTGAACTGGTAATGAACCGCTTAATTTTCGTCAGAAAATCAATTGCATATTACTCTTAAAACGCTTGAGGACCGCTAAACAGTAAAATATGTGAAATTACTTTTGAGGTATTGCATCTAAGTTCTCTAATCTGGTTGCATCTAAGTAACGAGTTCGAGCACTTCGCAAAGTATGGGACGCTTTGCCACCCCTTTTCTTCGGAATTAGTTTAATGCGCTAAATTATATCCACTGGTAAAAATAAAAGGATGAAATTGATCCAAATTTGGTCCTTTTGTAAAGGATGGATCAAATACACATGTTCTATTATGATAAATGTGCATTCAGAGTTTGAAATCTGATCCATCTTTTGCAAAAAGATCAAAATTGGATCAATTTGATCCTTTTATTTTTATCAGTGTCATAATAAGGTCCAATTTCATTTAAAAATAGGGAAAAGCCCAATTTCAAAGGTGTCCCAATTCAATGGTAGCCCATTTCCCTCTACCGTAGATGCGGGTAACTTTGAACCACATTATGAGTTGGATCTACGAATACAATTCTTAATCATGAATTAAAGCTAGAATTAAAGCAAAGCTTAAGAAGAACAGGGTTGCAAAGCCACCGGTATCTACGGTAATCTTTCATTACTTCCATTTAGTTCGTATGATAGGGGAGACTGGGGCACCACTGAGACACGGGGTTGCAGCGAACACTGTAATTTTTTAATTAGATATAAGACTTCAGAGGACAAGACCTATATGAATTTATATGCACTATTGGGATGCTTGTTCTCTGGAGAAATGGTCGAGATAGTCCAAGCAGTTTAGAAATAAAAATTAGTGTTCGGTACTACCCCATGTTCGATGGTACCCCAGTTTTCCCTACTTAAAAGTTTGTAAAATATTTTTCCGAGTCTTCTCTGCTAAGCTTTAAAATTTAACAGAGAGAATCTATTTAGAATTCTATCAAATGATCACGAAGAACCTAATTCCGAATAAAAGAATCATATTTACCATAAGTTAAAAAAGGCTTATCTCTTATTTTTATTGAGAAACCCAATTTCCAGAGAACACTTTAATTTTCTTCAATCAAAAAACTGTGAGAAATAAGGTTCTTAACGAATTTTCGTGATGGTTGGTCGTAAAGAATCTTCTTTAGAACCGGGTGAAAATGTCCACCTTTAACGTTAATGAAAGTTTTCAGCTTCTGGTGAGACTTGATTCCCAATTTTCTGTACAGATAAAAACTCCTATTTTCTAAAGCCATGAAAAATTTTAAATTGTGATTTTTTAATTGATGAAATGAGTGTGCATTTTTTATCATTGTCAAAAAAAATCCTCTTTTGTGTTTGCCAATTGTATGTCATTTAGATCCTGACCAAAAACTAATCCAGGTCTATGAAAGTAACCTAAAGAACTGTCGCGGCCTCATTCAGAAGCGAGCACATACAATCGACGATTTTATGAAAGGTATGTGATGACTACCTATCTTTTATTTATTTTATTTTATTTATAGTAAGAGAAAAAAAAGGAAAACAGACTTCACTATTTTTTTTTCCTTTCTTGATTTATATTCCATATTGGGAGAATTTATCACGCGTTGGGTTTTTTTTCTGTTTTCATTCACGCTTTTCCTTTCAAAACTTGTTTTCTTATTTCTTCCACCAAAAATATAATTTTCTATTAGTGTGTATTTCTTTTATTCATTCTTCACTTTCACATCAACACTTGAAGGGTCTTTTTTCTAATAAATAAATTTTTATTCTTTATGACACCAATAAAATTGCTAATGGCACGAAAATATGGTTTACTTCTAGCTACTTGATATTCAACCAGAGAATGATAATTTCATCGATTTGAGCTGGTGGTTTGATGGGAATGCAATCAATTTCCTCAATTTTATATTGAAGAAAATCCCTTTTAAACCGCCCACCAGCATAACCAAAATTCATTTTCCACATGTGAAAAGTGATTGGCACTTAATGGGATTAGGTGTGCTGCATCATCTGCAGCTTTTACAATTCACTCTCTTGATCAGCTTCTTGCGACTCACACGATTGGCACAGAGTTTGCATAAATGCAGCACACCTTAAGATTTTTGGTGAAGTTAATCTAAAAAAAAATAATAATAATTAGAAAAAAAAACAAAAATTGCCTTTGGAATTATCAATTTCTCTGTTGAAAGTTTAGTAGGACTTTTTTCATTGCCATTCGGAGCTTTTTTCTAAAACACAGTAAAAATTAGAACGAGTGCATCTGTATCAAAGTTAATAATTTACACCGAAAGTGTTAATTTAAATAGGTCGAGGGTAAATTTTACACAGGAATTTACCCCCATGCTCTTTTAAATTAAACAGTGTTTTCCTTGAAGATAAGCAAGATAATTATCTAGATGGCAGTTTCAAGAACGTATTATTTTAATTTGATAGTGATAAGCTTTCGAATTTTGGAGAAAGCGTATAGGGAAAAGTGGGGCTACATTGGTATACGAGTTTTTCGTATACTTCTAAAGGAAGCTAGGCTTTACAATTATTTTATGTATTTCCACAATTGTGTTCTATCTAAAACTAAATTACATTATGTTAGAGCTCAGTTTCCTTAAGAAATATGCAAAAAATTAATATCAATGTAGCCCCTCAGTTCAAAGTAGCCCCACCTCTGCCTACATCAACCCCCTGGCAAGTTGGCCTTTTCATATGGAGCTATTTGAAGCCAATTCCTAAATTGATCTCGGACTCAGCTCACAGTGCTCCGAGGAAAAAATTTATTTAAACAAAAATGTAGTATATTTATCCCTCCATTCGGAAAGGAATCTTATAATACGGGAAA
Organism: Phlebotomus papatasi; assembly: GCF_024763615.1. NCBI lineage: Eukaryota > Metazoa > Arthropoda > Insecta > Diptera > Psychodidae > Phlebotomus > Phlebotomus papatasi. The sequence continues at coordinate 103,722,493 of NC_077223.1, forward strand.
ACTTCTCACTTTTTAAATATTTAGCATAACGGTAGCGAGTGAAAAAAATTCCCATATAAATTTAAATCGAAGTATGAGAAAGTGACTTCAAATTTCAGGCAACTTGCCAGGGAGTTGGCTTACATAGAAAAAAAAATTTGATTTTAGTAACCCCCGAGTTAACAGATTTATAAAATTTGCCCTCACGCTGTTCTAAAAATAACCATCAAGTTACTAAAATCACGCCTGACTATATTCAATAAAATCAATCCTAAAAGATTCAATAAATTAACCCCGGAAGGTAACTAAAATTCACCGTTGAATCCTAAATGTTACATAAATCAATATTATAATACTCTAAAAATGAATATTCTAGATTTAACTCCAAATTATTCTAACATCAACACGCTAATATTTCTAAATTTAACACATAAAATTCCCTAGCACTGTTTTTAATCCTAAAAGATGGTCAAAATTAGTCATTTGCACTAAGAAAGATATAAAAGAGTACCAGACTTTCGATTATTCCAAAATCAACCCCGAAATATTCTAACTTTAATCCAACTATACTCATCAGATTTAGCCAAATAGAAACGGAGTTGTTAACTAATCAATTGTTCAAAACTTTCTTGGTTCTTAAGAATTTACTATTGATCAACTGCTATCGACAGGTGATTATTTAGTTGGTTTTTATATTTTACAGTTAATAGTTGATAAATTTTATACACATTTTGATCATTAAGTTGATTTCGATATTTAATGATCAACAATTGATAGAAATTTATTTAAATTTGATTACCTGTTGGTCAAAAAATCTGAAAATCAACTTTTGTATAATATAATATTATTACTCATCAGATTTTGTCAAATAGAAACGGAGTTGTTAACTAATCAATTGTTATTGAAAATTTTATCAATTTGCTTTAAGAATTTACTGTTGCTCAATTGCTATCGACAGGTGATTATTTAGTTGGTTTTTATATTTGATAGTTAATAGTTGATAAATTTTATACACATTTTGATCATTAAGTTGATTTCGATATTTTATGATCAACAATTGATAGAAATGTATTTAAAACTGATTAACTGTTAGTCGAAAAAATTGGAAAATCAACTTTTATGTAGATAAAATCAACTTTTTTACCAACTTGTTAATCAAACTATCAACTGTTGATAGAAATTACCAACATTTCTATCGACTTATTGATCAATTTTCAAATTAATCAACTATTTTGATCAACAGGGTCGATCTGATTATCAACCATTTTTCTCAGTGTACTAATAATTTAGTTTCCATGTTTCTAAATTTTACCTTAATATGTCAAAACAAGGTACTTTTCTACTTACTCTCAAAAGGAATGATTTTAGAAACTTTATCCTAACCTGAATATTTTTTTCTTTGTATTAAGAATTTCAAGACCTTCGTGAAATAAAGTCTAAACCGTTAGTCTGAAATCCATGTAACATGAGAGGATTCCTTTTAAACTTAAACTCGAAAAATTCTCAGTGGAATGTTCCATTCGCTTATATGTAGTTACAATTCCATAATTGTTGTTGACAAGAATTATAGCCTTAAGACGAAAAATTGCATTTCTATAGCCAAACATGCAAAACGCAACAGTAGAGTTCATAAGAAATATAAGGCAGGTTTAAAAACGAAAACTACATGGAGTGAGTTTAACAAACAACTTTAGATCTTGTTAATTTAACTATCTTTATTTTAAATCCCTAATTTTAAATTAGGTTTCATCATAGTTTTTTAGAACTTTTAAATTATAGCCTTCTATAAATAAACATTATTATTTGATTTCTTTTATAAATAAAAAAATTTCCAAATTAGAGAATCCGGAGAAGGAAGGATTTTAATTCAAGGAAACTAGGTCTTGTATCAGTCCTAATTTCTAAAAGAAAAAAACACATACTTGAAACTGCCCCATGCTTCCCTATCTTTAAAATCCTGATAAATTAAGTGCAATCGCCTTCGATTTTTTACTGTGTATCTACATCTTTTCTTTTACGTACATTTTAACCATATTCATCTTGTTAAAAATAATTAAATAAAAAAAGATACGAACATCCCGTAGAAGAGATACGAAAATATGGTAGTATTTTTTCCTGCTCAATTTTATCCACTTCCCTGGAAAAAGAGCTCTTCCCGGGAAATTGGTCATGAAATTACGAGAGAGAGACAAAAACTGAGGTAAGTGGTATATGTCGTGCTGAATTCTTTGTCCACGAAGTGTTTTTTTTGTTGTTGTTGTCGAAAACAATTTATTCTTTCCTACCGATGTTCTTGTTCAAAGTGTTGGCTTTCTTTAGTCATTGTTTATTCGAATGAGCTTTCTGGCTATTGTCAAAGTTTTTTTTTATATCTCCAAACACAGTGTTGTTGGCGATTGGTTGTGGGCAGAAAAAATGCTCTACAGATGTTTCTTCTTCTCATGGATAATTTTTAGGCACCACAGGACACTCATCGAGGCAATATTTTCCCTATGTGTCGTCTGAGAGTGATTTGCAGCGATATAAAGCAATCTCCTTTCGGCACAGCTCATGCCATGAACCACGTTCAAGTTCCTCCCTGTCCAACGTGCCTTCCGATGTGAAATCAGACAGAATTAAGGTATCCCTCGTGCACAAGATAGTGAATCAAGGAGGAGATAATATGGTTGAAAATGGTGTACATACTGAGAAAAAAAGTGGGTGCGATTAACTTTTTCCTCATAACTTTAACACTTTTTAGGTGTGAAAATATATCAACATTTTTAATACTAATTTTACACCTTTTCAAGGGTAAAATTAACATGAAAAAGGGTAATTTTAACCCCTAATACACCTGAAAAGCATAATATTTACACCGATTTTGGATCAATATTGCAGGGGAAAATTAACATTTCCGGAATGTTATTTTAACTTTTTCGGATTCCTCTCAGTGTAGAGCTATTTAGAAATTATTTATAGTTTTTGTGAATGAAACTGAGATTTTCTTTTTTTTATAAGTCAATAAGCCTATTTATAAACCTCGAAATTGCTAAACAATTTTAAACTTAGGGGCGAACAACAAGTGATCGCGCTAACCAGTGTCCATGATCAGTTGATCGCGTCGGATAGTCTTCTAAATCGCCTGATTGGCACTCAAAGTGTATCCATAAGTACTAGACCTGTTTACACCTAATTAAACTTGTTTTTTCGCAATCGAATTCAAATTGTTATATGAAAACGTTCCACCTGCATAGTCTGCATATAATTGCAATTGCATGTGTTGCTCGCGTGAATTATATCCTTAAGCCGAAAAATTGCATTCTAGGCTAGAGCACATTATGAAATCGATACGAAACATCGCAAAATAAGTAAACATACTTAAAATTGAGGATTAATCAATGAACGTACCATCTAATAAATCCCTATTGCAATCATTAATTCGTTATTATAGAGAGGGAGGTTATTTATTTTACTATTAAGAAAACTATCCTCTATTTGAAGAAAAATAAACAATAATTGAGAAAAAATAAAAGGAAAAAATATTATCTCTGGTTTATTCTCCGTATGTGCTGAAATATTTAATCCCATAATACATTATAATCCAACACCGTGCTTTGTTTGGCTAAAGCTTGAGAGTTTTCATAACATTTAAAACTACAGCAAATCTAAGAATTAGATTTGACTGAAAGAATGAGATTTTGATTAATAAAAATATCACCATAATTATAGTGATAAGCTTTCATGCTATAAACTGAAAATATTTTATAGCAAAATATGTTTAAGGCGCGCCATGTAGTTAAGCCACAAACTATTTTGGATTTCTGAGATTCTTGGGCATTCAGATCATTAAAATCATTATAGGGTATATCCAAATGGAGTAGATAAGAATTCATGACCGGCAGAAGATGGCAGAGGTTCTTACTTCATTAGGCCTTAACTTATAAAAAAATTGCTTGATCATGCGGAACCTCTATGTACATAGGAGTGTTATTCTTTTAAATATTTTGGTCAAGTAGCCTCGTGACCATTAGCAAAAGCTCTAAGAACAATTTACGGTTTACCATAATGGGGTCAGCTTATTATAAAAAGCTTCAAAAGTTTTGGCAAGCGTAATCACTTAAATTAATTTTTCCTCTATGATGATTTGCATCGCAATCTTCTTTTTACTTCATTCCATATAAACATAAACATAAACTGTAAAGAAAATACAGTTAGCTATAATGGCGTCAAACTTTAATAAAAAGCTCCAAAAGTTTTGACAAGTTTAAACAAATTAGCCAGTTATTTCTCTATGACGATTTGCCACGCAATCTTTTTTTATTTTATTTCATTTCATTTAATAAAATCTCTAAGAATATTTACAGTGTGCCATAATGGCATCAACTTACTATAAAAGCTTCAAAAGCTTTTGCGAGCATTAACATTTTAGTCATTTATTTCTCTGTTATGACTTCCTACGCAGTATTTTTTTATTGCATTTTATTAAATATCATTTCATATTGATAAAAGCTCATAGAAAAATTACGGTTTGCCATAATGGCGTCATCTTGTTATAGAAATGAACTTTAAAAGGCGAGCATAAACGTTTTACTCACTTCTTCCTATATAGTGATTTTCAACGCAATCTCTCTATTTCATTTCATATATAATCATTAAAAAAATTACAGTTTACCATAATGGTGTCAACTTGCAATAAAAAGCTTCTAAAGTTTTGATGAGTCTAAATAATTCAGCTATTTAATTTTCTATAAAATTAATCTCTACGCAATTTTTGCTTTATTTTATTTCATATTAATAAAAGCTCTAAAAAGGTTCACGATAAATACATCGACTTACTATAAAAAAAATTTCAAAAGCTTTGATGAGTCTAAATATTTTAGTAATTTATTCCTCTTAAATATTTTCTACGCAATGTTTTTTTTTTTATTTCATTGAAATATCGATGAAAGCTCTACAAAAATTATGGTTTGCCGTAACGGCGTCAACTTACCATAAAAAGGCTTCAAAAGTTTAGATAAAAAACCTGAACAATTTAGTCATTTGTTTCTCTGTAATAATTTTCTTCTCTGAAAAAATTACTGTTAGTTATAATGACGATTTTCCACCCAATTTTCTTTTTATTTCATTTCATTTTATATAAAAATTGATAAAGCTCTATAAAAATTATGGTTTGCCATAAAGTCATCAACTTACTATAAAAAGGCTTCAAAAGTTTTGATAAACCTAAACAGTTTAGTCATTTGTTCCTCTATAATTATTTTCTTCTCTGAAAAAATTACTGTTAGCCATAATGATGATTTTCCACTCAATTTTCTTTTAAATTCATTTTATTTCATATAAACATTGATAAAAGCTCTAAAAAAAATTGTAGTTTGCCATAATTGCATCAATTTACTATAGAAAAGCTTCACAAGTTTTGACGAGCGTAAGCATTTTAGTTATTTGTTCCTCTATAATATTTTTTACGCAATCTTGACTGTATTTCACTCAAATTTGTATAAAAATTGATAAAACCCAAAGAAAACTAATGGTTTGCCATAATGACGTAAACTTGCTATAAAAAAGCTTCAAAAGTTTTGACGAGTGTTCTGTACTGATTTTTTACGCGATCTGCACTTTATTTAACTAAATTAGACGTCTTTGGGAAGAGGTGTTCACAAGAAGTGTTAGGGGTTCCCTTAAAACTTCTCAAAGGTTTCGAAATGGTGTACAGATTTTTAGCCATATTATCTTCCCTGTAAAGCGAATAAGTTCCTTTTGCAGTTGATAGCAAAATTTATTTCAAATAGGAAATTAATTCTATGCTATTTTTCCCTTGCGTGCAGGACAATGGATCAGCCAACTATTTCCAAGGAACTCGTCATACATCGCCAAATATGGGCGAAAAAGTGGCTCAGGTGAGTGTTTTGATTGCACAGTAAATTATTACCTTGGGCCTCCTCTTTCCCTGAAATTATTCCTGGTGGTGACCTGCAAATGCCTACAAATTGACAAGAGTTCATATGGCAGTACAATATTGCCAATATAATCCATTCCCCTAATTTAATTGATCTCACTGCAAAATAATACAGTATTATCGGCATTTACCACCCATAAAACAATCATAAACGTTCGAATTGTTTTTGCTATGCAACTGGGGTGGAATTCCTCCCATCATCTCATTCTCCATAATCCTTTTTGTAAAGCTCTGTGACACTGCTTCCTCCCGAAGAAGAGATATTATGTTAGGTAAAATGGGAAATTCACATGCAATTTTCACCTCAACAAATGAAATGGCCCAATGTAAATCATTTGGGCTTGGTGCTTTTTGCACAACAACAATACTTATGCAACTCCATGGGAAGTTTATGCTCTCACAAATGGGCACAGTGTTGCAATTGGTGAGGTAGTTCGACGACATAAGAGAACAACAACGAAAAAAAACAGTAAACGATATACAGGAGAGGTACATCCGTCCGCAGGATAATAAATTAAATGAAAATTACCACCCAGCAACTAAATATAGTGTTTTAAGGGTGGATGAGGCTATATATATGTGTATTAATAGAGGTTGAAGGACTCTCTGAAGTTGCGCGTGCGAGACTCCACGGAGCTTTTTTTTTGCACTGAACTTTTCCTTACAAAGTTCTTTAACTTTTTTTCCATTGATGTCCAATAGCTCTGTATAGGAACTTTCTAGTGGAAGTTTTTCTTGAAAGAAAAAACCTAAATTCTTGTACAATTCTGCCATCAATTGCTTTTCTTTCAACTTTCCAAGAGAGAGAGAGAGTTCATATCATCACGAAAAATAACATCATTCCGAGAGTTTATGAACTTCTTTTGGGAACAATGGTGTTTGTAAAAGAGATTGATCTAATTTTTTTGGCCAAAAAACAAAACTATTGATTTTGGTATTTTTGTGGTTTTCAAATTGTCCCAAAGGTCATTATTATTCTAAAAAAAGATAAAGATATAGTCGCCAATTTGATAAATTGAAGAATTTTATTAAAGGACTTGGTATATTCTTTTTGTTTTGTTAAGCTTTGACTGTCTTTGTTACTATTAGATCTAGATTGATCTGTTGAAAAAAACGTTGTAGGGTGAAAGGAACACCTATTGACACTTTAAGAATTTATCATTACTTATTGACACTTTCAGTACCGATTTAGGATATCAAATTTGAACATCTCTTTCTATAAGAGGAGGTAGATTACAGAAAAAAAACATCATATTACTTGCATTTTATCAGATAGGGGAAAGGCTCATAATTTTGTCCAGTTTCTTATTTTGGACACTTTGAGGATAAAATTGGACTCTAAAAATAAATTTATTAAAATGATGGATTTTTATTCCAATATTTGATGAATAATGAATTCTATCTAAATATTTGTTCTTTTTGGAAGATTTTAACACTAAATACGTTAAATTTTGAATATGATTTGAGTTGAAATTTCTTTGTTGAAAATTCAGTGTGAGCAATTGCTTACGAGAAATATGACACAACTTTATGTTTACTTCAGTCTTATTTAGCTGTGGTGAAGTACTAAAAATGTTTCTTCGCTTTTTTTGAGTGATATTATTGAATATTCGTTAGATATTCAATTCGCTAGATCTAGATTGTTCTGTTGAAAAAAATGTTGTAGAGTGAAAGGAACACCTATTGACACTTTAAGAATTTATCATTACTTATTGACATTTTCAGTACCGATTTAGGATATCAAATTTGAACATCTCTTTCTATAAGATGAGATAGATTACAGAAAAAACATCATATTACTTGCATTTTACCAGGGCCCTTATTCTGCTGTGAAACGCAGATATATCACTAATTTCGTGATAGTGCTTGTGTGTGTGAGGCTGGCTTCGGCCCACATTAAATGAAATTGTGAACAAAATAATCACTGTAAAGCACATAGACACCTTTCACGAGACTAAAATTGTTGTCCTTTGACTTACCAACTAAGAAAATTCGCGATAAACTCTGGAAAAATCCGTCAACTACATTTAACTCCACTGCAGTTGTCAATCTTGAGCACACTCTTGCTTTCGCTCGCACTCTCTCATTCGCTCTTTGGCTGCGTGATGAAATTTCAAAATAATTACCGTTGGACATTCTATTTCATAAATTTAGCCAATTTTAATAAGTTTTCTTGCAACTACTGTGCCAAGCAAGAAAATTAAAATTTTCAATGATTTTCTCTTTTAATCTATAGTTTTCACTATGTGTTTCTGTAAAACCTCGAGAAATCGCAGGCAAGGGGGAAATATTAAGTTGGAAATGGTGTACAAATTTTGAAAGTAATTCATATAAATTATGAATTGTCGCAAATATTTTAGACGGATGTGTCAGAATTGGTATTCATAAATTTAGCAGTAATTTTTTCACAGCATGAAACTTATGCTCTTGAGTATGTCGCTGGAAAAAAAGAAGAAAAAACACGGAATTGTAGAACGAAGTTTTGATGGGTATTGTTTATGAGTGATTGGTCTGAAATTTCGTAGATTTTGTGAAAGAAAATTTGTTTTCCCGGAGTAAGTAGTCAGATCGAAGCATCTACCGTCGCCACCATCGCAAAAGTTAATTACAAAGTCACCCGTCCGGCAAATTTTGCTGAATTCTATAGAATTTACTCTAAGATGGTTCCGATGGTTCCGATCATTGCATTGTATGAAAATACAATATTATAAATTTTCGCCACTTTCCACAAGGTATTGTTCTGTTAAAATAAGCTTGGCTTATTTTCTTTGAAATTATTTATCAACTTGGTGGAATTAACCATGATTTTCATAGTTTATATTTTAGATAAAAAATGAACACGGATTTGACCTTTGACTCCTTCTCCATTATTTACAAAATAACAATGTTTTTTACAAAACATATTGTCACAAATTAGAACTTTTCTTTGAACATACATTAACGTTGAAATCGAAACATAACTACTAATAGGGAACTTATATGGAAAATTGGAAAACTTGGGAATTATATATTTCTTAAAATTAATAGAAAGAATATTAATAACTATTTCTTTGCGTTAAACAGCAATTTTCCACCTCAAATGCATTTAATTTTTCATCTCGGGACCTCCAGGAGCTCGCGAGATAAAATTTGCGTGATTTTTAAAATAACAGCCATTTTCACGATTTTTCCTCACTACTACACATGCTATGTCGCTGAAAGCGCCAAATCTCCACGCACACAGAGCCAAAGCTCTGTGTATGATGTGTATTTGCATCACGCAAAATCGTAATTTTTAGGCGTGATAAGCTCCGTTTCAACAGCAGAATAGGCCCACAGATATATTAAATAAATTTCATTATTTTGACAAAAGTGTCAATAGGGTTTCCCTATCGCAGAAGTGTTCCTTCGACCTTAGTTCCCCGTCGAAATGGTGTATCTTTGATCCTAATGACCTAGACACACTTACAATTTGAAACGAGAGACGGCTTAGCGCAATTATAATCAAAATAATGATTTGACTAAATTCTCATCAATTGCCCACCGATTAAACCGAGAAACGGATTATTACGTTAAGCCGTCACTCGGCTTAAATCGTGAATATGTCTTTGGCATAAATTTAAAAAAATCTTTCAAAGTATAACTGTGTTATCACACTTGCACATTAACATTTTAATATGATTCACATTAATTGTCGCTGGTGAGAGTCCAAATGTGTAATGTGTGTGTTTGAATCATTTTATATTCAGAATTTGATGTATTTGTTGATAAAAAGGTAGACTTGGCCCGCAAAATTTGATATAAATTGATTTATAGCATTAGTGCGAAAAATTAATGCGATTTTCTCTTTAATTTTTTAATGTGAAAAATATTTATGCTTTAGGTAAATTTAAACATATTTTTGCAGGCCAAGTCCACTTCTTTATTAATAAATAGAAAAACCCCAAATATTAAATGACTCAAAGACACAAATAACATATTTTGACGCACACAAGCGACAACTAATGTAAATCACATTAAAATATTAATGTGCAAGTGTGATAACACCGTAAGAAGGATTAGAATAGTTTCACGCACGAATTAATACTTTCGAAAATAAAAATTTTTAGGATGGAAAATAATTATTTGGGTACAGAATTATGCATATCGAAATTATGCAAATACACTTATGCATCCCGTGTGGTTGGGGTACCCATCGGGCGCGTCCCAGGTGGCGGATAGGGAATGGCTGTAGTTGGTTTTAGAACTGGCTATAGTTTGTTTGGAAATAGCTATAGGCACGTATCGGCATCTTTGCGTCTACGAGAAGTCCTTAGTGAATACTAAACCGCGGACCACCCCAAATCCCGTGTCTCCTGGGTAAGGAGGCCTGTGCATCAGGTTTGCACCCTGTTGTCACAGTAACCTGTCAGCAAAAAAACACAACAAAGAGCCTCGGATGTCGGACGGATTGCACCGGAAACGACCTACGCGAGACAATGGACAAGCTGTTGCTTCAACCGCTGGTCCCGGGGTCGGAGGGCACCAGAGTAACGGAAGAGGCTCTGGAGTGACATCAGGTTTGACAAGCCTACCACGACGACAACGGCACTTCAGAATGGCTACATGGAATATCTTTTCACTCACAGGGAAGCACCAGGAGCTTAAGAGCGAAGCAAAAAGATTCCAATTAGATATAATTGGTGTTTCGTCTACTAAGCAAAGAGGTAGTGGAACTGTGGATCTTGAGGAAGGGTGGCAACTTTTCCTGTCTGGAGTGGCACCGGAAATGTCTGCACAGGCGGGTGTGGGGATACTCACAAGCCCTCGGCTGTCAGACAGGGTTTGTGATGTCTGGACACACAGTGGGAGAGTGATGGGTATCAAGATCAAACTTGAGAGATCTTCCCTGGCGGTGTTGCAGGTGTACGCACCGAACGCATCGTCAGAGTACCCAGCTTTCCTAGATGAAGTGGAGGAAGTCCTGAATAAGGCATCTTCTGAAGCGGATTCAGTTGTGTTGTTTGGGGATTTCAATGCCCATGTTGGTGTTGACTCTGAGACATGGAGGGGTGTGATTGGGAAGAACGGGGATAAGAGTGAGAACCCGAACGGTAAAATGTTGCTGGATTTCTGCGCAATCAAAGGTTATTCGATCATGAATACCTTTTTCCAGCACAAGGAGATTCATAAATACACCTGGGAAGACACAAAACGAGGACTTAAGTCAATAATTGACTTTGTCCTGGTTCCCGGTGTTGATAGAAGAATTGTCCAAGACGTTCGAGTTTTTAACAGTGCTGAACTGTCAACTGATCACCACCTGCTCTTTGCAAAAATTAACCTCAACGAAGATCCTCCCGCTCTACCTAAGGGTAAGAGCAAAGTGCTTAAATGCATTAGGTGGGAGAGTCTCAAGAAGAAAGACGTTGAGGAAAAATTTGTGAAGGGCATACAGGAAAGGTTTGAACAAATTCCACAGTCTCCTTCTGACATAGAGGCTGAATGGGCCTGCTTCCAAACAGCCATTTTGGCCTCGGCTACAGAAGCTTGTGGCGTTAAGCGCATTAATGTGACGAACAACGTGAAACGGTCATCTTGGTGGGGAACACCGGGAGTAAAAGAAGCCGTTGGAGAGAAAAAGAAGGCTTACAAGTTGTACATACAACGTAAGGATTCTGATTCTCGTGATCGTTATGTTGAGGCGCGAAAGGCTGCAAAGCTCGCAGTTAAAGCCGCTAGAGAGGAGGCGTGGAAAAAGTTCGGTGAAAAGCTGGAGCTTGACTATAGGTCGGCAAACAAAACTTTCTGGCAAACAGTCCGAAGACTCCGAGGGAAGAAGAGCAATTCCATCCAAGGAGTAACATCCAAGGAAGGGAATCTTCTGACCAAAGAGGAAGAGGTTTTAAATCGCTGGAAAGAGTACTTCTCAGAATTGCTCAATCCTCAGCAAGGCACTGATGATGACGTACCCAGGAGTAAAGGCAGGGAGGAAAGTAGTCCTTCAGAGAGTGAAGTCCTGTATGCGATTAGTAAATTGAAGGATGGAAAAGCTGCAGGAATTGACGAAATACGTCCCGAAATGCTAAAACTCATGGGTATAGCGGGTGTCAATTGGCTCACGCGTGTCTTTAAGGTGGCTTGGCAAAGTGGGAGAGCACCAAAGGACTGGCAAGTTGGGGTCATTGTACCCATATTCAAGAAGGGAAACAAGAAAGATTGCTCCAATTATAGGGGAATTTCCCTTCTGAGTTTGCCCGGCAAAGTGTATGCCAAAATCCTTGAGAGAAGATGTCGAGAAATAGTCGAACCCAGACTGGGTGAGGAACAATGCGGTTTCAGACCTGGTAGAAGCACCACGGATCAGCTTTTTACCCTGAGGATGATTGTCGAAAAGGCTTGGGAGTATGCAATTCCACTCTATGCTTGTTTCATAGATTTGGAAAAAGCATATGACCGAGTACCGAGAGAACAACTTTGGGATGTACTGCACGAGTACGGACTGGATGAAGAATTGGTAGGAGCCATTCAGTCATTGTACAGAGACTGTAGTAGCTGTGTTCGTGTAAACGGATCCAAATCGGAAGGTTTTCAAGTGAGTGTTGGACTGCGCCAAGGGTGTGTTCTATCACCATTGTTGTTCATAATATACATGGACAAGATTATGGAACGCAGTCGGGGGCGGAATGCGATTCGTATTGGGGATTTCAGGGTGAGCCATCTCCTCTATGCAGATGATTTGGTTCTTTTTGGATCTTCCGAAGAAGAGCTTCAGCGCACACTTGACCGATTTGTAAATGTTTGTGCCGAAACAGGTATGAAGGTGAACGTGGGTAAGTCGGAAGTAATGGTGATTTCCCGACAATCTGTGAAATGCACTCTACATGTTAGTGGAGACTCATTGACACAGGTGGAGAAGTTCAAGTATCTCGGGGTGTTATTCACGAGTGATGGTAGGATGGAGGCAGAACTCTCGTCGCGAATCGGTCAGGCTTCTGCAGTAATGAGGGAGCTTGGCAGAAGCGTGTTGAGGAAGGTCGAGCTTAGTCGATCGGCTAAATTATCGGTTTTCAAAGCTGTGTTCATTCCTATTCTCACCTATGGTCATGAGATTTGGGTAATGACCGAAAGGGTAAGATCGCGAGTACAAGCTGCCGAGATGAGGTACCTTCGAGCGGTAAAGGGAATCACTCGTAGAGATCGAGTGAGGAATGTGGCCGTTCGTGAGGAACTAAGAATCGAGGAGCTGCTTCTTCGGGTTGAGAGATCACAACTTCGATGGTATGGACATGTTCAACGCATGAATGAAGAAAGATTCCCCAGAAAAGCTATGCAAGCCATTGTGAGGAGACCTCGGCCTCGAGGCAGACCTAGGACAAGGTGGCTGAATCAAATTCAGAATCTTGCCTTGGAACGCCTCGGGATCGAACCCGAACATCTTCCTGAAGTGGCGGAGGACCGACAGGCGTGGGCTGCTAGATTGGATGTCATGGGCCCGCGACCCCAATAGGGATAAGCGGTTGAAAATGAATGAATGAATGACACTTATGCATTATTGCCTACTATTCGGAGCTCTTTTGTGAAATTTTTTTTTTAATATCCTTAAATGTATGCAATTTTTCGATGTGGTAAAATTTGAAATGCGTAAGGTAAAGTACCCTGTAGTCGGCCGGTTTCTCAACTCGGCCAGTGCGACTATTTATTCAATTTACTTAGATTTGTTATTATGTGGTCTTACCGATTTAACATTATAAGGTCTATTATATTATATATAACGTAAATCAGTGAAAATGTCATAGAAATTGACTATAAAACGTTAAAAAATTGGTTAAATAATTCAACTGGCCGAGTTGAGAAACCGGCCGACTAGAGGGTACTTTACCTTAACTGATGAACAATTCTCGCTGAAAATATTCAATGTAATTGGGGTAATCAATATTTTGCATATTTTACGGGATTTGCGTAACTTATTCAAAAGAAGTCTCCTGAGTATATGCAAAATTTCTGTATAGGGGAAACTGGGGCACCACCAAACACGGGGTACCACCAAACACTAATTTTTATTTCTAAACAACTTAGACTATCTCGAGAATTCCTTCAGTGGACAAGCATCCCTATAGTGCCTATAACATAGTGCCTATAGCATCCCTATAGTGCCTCCTACATAAAGCCGTTTCGCGTTCTTCTTATCGGTCCCGACAATATGCATACTCAAGAAGAAAAATAGCTGCCTTACAGGAACCAAGTATTAAACAAGTCTTTTAGTGCACTTTTAAAAGACTTAAAGTGAGAATTTTCTGTTGAAGTTCCTATAGAAGCTTAAGATTCTATTAGGCTTTAGTATCCTTAAGAGTGCGCCACTTTACTTTTAGCAATCTCAGTGATGAAACCAAGAGCGTTATAAGCAAATAAAAGATTTTTGGTTCTATAGTACCTTACTTAAGAAATTCAACAAGACTATATTAAGAAAAAATGCTTCTTGAGTAATCCCTGGACCCTTTGTATTTTCCTGCATATTTTCAGATAGTCAATACTCAAAAGAAACCAACCGAACATAGTTTGACTCAGGGGCATGATGTTTCCTATGTTTCCCACATGTTTCTAGCGAGCCGAAAAAACTTTTGAGTTTACTAGCTGTTTTCTGTCATTGTAGAATGAATTAGCAAATAATACAAATACAAAATAAAAGCCAATTTCATATAGAATAGGCAACCGAAAACTCCAAATTGGCAACCTACGTAGTTTTGGAGATATATCGTGAAATGTGTACGAAATCAGGAAAAACATTACACTAAAACTGGTCGCATTTTTCAGAGCTAATGTCACCCCCCTGGTTTGACTATGTTTCATAATTCCTTTACCAAATGAGTCCTGAAAAAGCATCAGCTGTGTGTCTCTGCCCCACTCTCCTCTAATAGCGTCTTTGAAATTCATCACAGATTTTGAGATAAATCGTATTACGAAAAGAAACAATAAAGAAGGATAAGGATGAATGAATTGATACATCTGGGAATGCATCAGATGGATTCACTTCTTAGTTCCCTCACTGAGAAAAAAAAGAGGGTGCGATTAACTTTTTTTCCTCATAAATTTAACACTTTTTAGGTGTAAAAATATATCAACATTTTTTAATGTTAAATTTACACCTTTTTAAGGGTAAAATTAACATGAAAAAGGGTTAATTTCACCCCTAATACACCTAAAAAGGGTAATATTTACACCGATTTTGGATCAATACCGCATGGTAAAATTAACATTTCCGAAATGTTATTTTAACTTTTTCGGATTTCTCTCAGTGCTGTTACTGAGGAGCAAAAGAGCTATTAAATAGGTACTCCTTTAACAAGTAGAATTATCCTGATGCACTTTATGGGAATATTTTGAAATTACAAATTTCCTTATCTCACTTAATATTTTTTATTTATTTCCCTAGATGATTTTCCATTCATTTTCACTAAGGAATTTTTCAGAATGGTTCATTTCTCAAGTATTTTATGGATATTGTGAGCATTTTTCTGTAATTTCAAATAGCTAACATATTTTTTCATTGGAAATTTATCAAATTGCTCCAGTTTCTCTTACTTTAATTTCCTATCTGGTCTTCTGTTTCCGGTATCGCACATTTCCTCTTAAAGTTTTGTGTACGAAAAATAAGTTTGGGAAATTCCGTAAAAGAGCACTAAAGAATTCTTCAAATTCTCGCATGCTAAATATTGCGCTGAAAGCTGAAAAAAGTTTTCCTTTGTAGGAAAGGCCAGTGATACAGGAGATTCAAATGTGTGGCTGAATTACAAATTTTTTTTCCCCAAGCTCTGGGGTGAAGAGCTTTTTTTGCCACTGTCCACGAAATCGCGTGTGAGATGGTCATTTCACAATCAATCGATTTCTGCACAATTTCCACGAATGTGCCATCGTCCATGTGCGAGTTTTCATTAATCCAGGAAATACAGGGTTGAAAATACATCGAGGGACTCCTGGCACATGGTTAGGGAAGTCAGGATAGGGTAATTTGGAATAAGATAATCTTATGCGATGCGTACAATTCCCTGGTACATTAATTACGAAGAATTGATGATTTCAAATTTGCATTTTGGTGGGTCTTTTTGGTAGGTTGGGAAGACCTGGGATTCTTGAAGATCAATTTCCTGCTAATGATAGCAATATTTTATCACACCGGAATTACGCAAGAGGTTTGTACACCTGTGATGGTCACAATGGTTACAGATTGTGAATCTAAAGTTATTCCCTGAGAGGCAACACATATCGGTGCCAGAAAGCTTTTTGGGGAATTTTCCTCTCTGGGTGATAGGGGTTCGTGGGAGGATAGAAGCTCTCTTTCTCTCTCGGATTTATTCAGAGAGAGAGGAATATATATATTCTCACCAGGGAGAACTTTTTCTCTCAATGTTGTTGGTTTATTATCGCTTGGCGAGGGTGGTGTGTATTGGTGAGCTTTTCGTTGGGTCTGGCGCTCTTTAACATACTTATATAGTTTGGGGAGCACAGAGAGGGAATCAGTGCAATTGAGTCAGTCGACGGACAACATCTGGTCGAAGGAGTGTCGTTTTTTGGCTGTGAAGTGGGTATAATTGAAAGCTCTCCGGGTGTGAAATTGTGTGTGCAAGAGTGGATTTAGCTTGGTGTGGGTGTTTCTTGTGCTTTAATGGGAGCTTTTGCATCTCAATGGTGAGGCGCGAAAGAACGGGACGATGTCTGATGTGGGTGACCTACAACCCCTACAGCTCACAAGTAGCTTTATTGAGTTGAGTGAGATTCGTCGTCTGGATCAACTGCTGACACAGTGTGAGACCAGCAGTTGTGAACACATCTGCCGCGATTGTTGCGAAAAGCTGGGTAGTTTGGAGGACTGTGATCAGGTGGAGGAGGATGAGGTAGTATCACCGGACATTGTACAGACACCTCGTCGGCACCTGGCGTCTCCGCGTCTGCCGACAATCTCAAAGTGTGTCTGTGGGGCTTCGTCAACTGACAAAATGCCCCGCAACAAGGCATCTGACAAGGGCACTTCGGATGCCGTCACATGTAGCGATTCTGAGAATATCACCACCATCAGCAACTGTCGCAAGAGACATCTCATTCGACAGCATCGCCATAAATCTGAAGATGTAACCAAGAAGCCACCAAATCTCACAGTCAACCGGACAACCACAGTCTTTGTATGCGACAATTGCGAGAAAGCTCCTCTCACTGAGGGCAAACGCAAGAAGTCCATCTTCCCGCGTGGTCTCAACATTGGCACCAAGCAGCGTTCCCTAAATGAAAACAACGTAATAGCCTTCTCCAGAAAGTACTCCACCAGCGAACAGAGTCTCCGGGAGACGGCTATTGGAGTGATCAGTGCAGCAGTGGAAGAGACATCAGCACCTCGAGGACGCCCCAAATTCTCCCCTCAAGTCATGGCCAGGAGAATTTCCATGAAGGTCACAGAGGAACTTGCAGAAATAGCCACTTCGAGTGGAGCTAAGGAAGCTCTCCTTGGATCACGCTTTGGCAGCTTTCATGAGAAAAAGCTTCCTGAACCTGTTGAAACAGTACGTGCCATTTTTGTCCCCATTTTCCCCACACGTCTCTGTCCAATTACTCTTATCCGGACTCATGATGGACATTTCTAGGATAGTACATTATTTTTAATTTTCCTCCTTTCCTCATTTATCACAGCATTTCCTGTCAAAATAAACATTTTCAGCACTCTCTTGTGCATTTGATTGAAATCATCCATATGCAATATAAATTTTTATTGGTTTATTTATCTAATTATTTAAATTAAATTTGTGGAAAATTTATATGAGATAATTGAGATCTGGAAATAACTATTTTAGCATCATAGCATTTTGGAAAAACATTTTACAATCCACATAAAATATCACATTGAAATTTTATTAGATACTACTAAAATACATATTCATAAAACAAATTTAGTTGTCGAAACTCAATAAATCCTACATTATTGAAATATTTGAACGTTTTGAATTACTTATATAGATCGTTAAAATATTATTTCCCAATATTTATTTTAAATGCAATTTAGTGCAGAAAAATATATTTGCAGTGAGAATTCTGGGTGAAAGCTCTATTTGTTAAACGAATTGAAGTAATAGAGCAGAATTATCCGCAAATAGGGCTATTTATTTCAATTTATCCATATCGGGTTTGGGGAAAAACAATTTTACTTCACGGTCTGCTAGGAAGTGCCCATATTGAGGATATTCTTAAACATTAATGTCGTGTTTTCGATGAAAATCTCATAAATTTAGTCCAAATTGTTCTACCAATGATGTGCAAATTCCCTATGTACATATGTTGAGGAAATTAGAGCAATTTCTTGCACCATTTCACTTTAAAAAATAAAAAGGGTTGGATTGTTGCAATTTTTAGTGTAAGATTCTTATTGTGCATGAAGAATCAAGAATACAAGGGCATGACACTTCCTATGTTTCCCATATGTTTCTGGCGCGCCGAAAAAATTTTTGAGAAAAATACTAATACAAAATAAAAGCCAATTTAATAACGAAGAGGCAACCGAAAATCCCAAATTGGCAGTCTACGTAGTTTTGAAGATATCTCGTGAAATGTGTACGAAAACAGGAAAAAATTTACGCTAAAACTGGTCGCATTTTTCAGAGCTAATGTCACCCCCCTGGTGCTTCAAGTCAAAATACTCAAAAATTATTAAAGTAAAAAAAAAACAATATTTTACTGCCCGAACTCCAGTGAGTGCGATGGGGTAAGATGGAGTAATTTGGAATCATGTCTAATTTGGAGCTGCAAAGTCTTGTACTACTTCGTGGTTTTCCGTTTTCTCTTTGACCATCTGAAACAGAGAGAAAATCTCAAAATTTCAAAATAGACACTATTCCGAATTACACCACCTTACCCTATATATAGTAAACAGTAATCCCTCGATTTCGAGTTATATATATTTTTCGACCCCTTATTCCTTAACCCTTTAAGGACAAATGGGACACCATTGCCCCAAAAATAAAAATTCATTTTTCGAACTATTTAGAAGACAAAATAGCTTTCTAAAATAAATTTTTTTTTGTTTGTTTTCGAGACACTGGTGTTCCACTCATCCTTAAAGATTATACGGGCTTCAGACCTAAGGCTTAGCCATATGGCTTAACTTTTCTAATATTTTATCAGTCAAGATTTATTGGAAAATTTTGACTTGGAATTGGATTATTAATGGAAAATGACTTATTACATTTTGAAAAATCAATAAAATCGGTTGCTGTTTAAGGTTTTGAGACCCTCGGGAACTGGGCTAAACCTCTAGTCTGAAGACGGTCTTAAGCCTACTTCTAAGAAAGAAATGTGATTTTAAAAATGCCCCGGTAAGTCTTGGAAAATCTTCCTTTGGGATTTGTGTCTGAATAAAATCCTTCAGTTGGCTGTTATAATATTCCCATTATAATATTCCCAAAGTCTTGAAGACTTTCTATTTCGAGAAAGCTCAGTGTTACATTTTCAGGTCGAAAGGCCAGTTTCGAAACAGAAGTTCCCCATATAAATACCGCTTAAAGGATTGCATTTCGGTAGAATTTTGTAAATCTTAAGTTTCGAGTTTTTTTACGTCATGCTGTTTACCCATCTGTCCGTCTGTCTGTCATACTCTCGCCAGTTCCAGAGGCCAAACGGTTAGAGATAGCGACTTGGAACTTTCGGAATCGGAACCTCTAATCTTATTATTCACAAGTAGATCTTGAAAAATCCAAAGATCTATTTGAAAAGCCAAAAAAGAGAAATTCTTACTTCGATACTTTCGCAAGGTGGCTGAAGTACATTCTGTTCGAATTTCGAAGTACTCCAGCTTCACAATGTGTCGGTCATCACATTGTTGTGAGGAAAAAAAAACAACTCAACGATGCTTAATATTCCTGTCCCATTATTAAACCACCTCATAAACATTGAGGAACTCATTTGCCAGCTTTTAATTGTGATATTTCATAAATTTTAAAGAATTTGAATTCTTCGAACATCAACGACTGTTTGTGCAAATAGAATTCCATTTATCTTTTAGCCAAGACACTATTGGAGAATGAAACTCCACTTGTGTTTGCACCCAATTTCTCTTTTGTGTTCTATGTTAAAACTCTTTAATTTGTTAAATGTGAAACATCTTGACAACTTTTACTGAGTTTGCAAAATTTAAAGCCCAGTATCCTCTGGCTCACGATTAAGAGAAAAAATAACTTTGAAATTACAATTTTATTACGATGAGAGACTCAGTATAAGTAACTATTCGTACAAAATGTCGTTGATGTTCGAAAAATTCAAGTGAGCTATCGAATTTTCAAAGCCAAGAAATAATGATTGGAGTAAATTCCCACCAATTTTCCACTAATTAAACCGTTTCTCTGTTTAAACCAAGAGATGGATTAGTCAAAAACTGATGGAAATGTAATCTGTTTATTATTTTGATTATAATTAAGTTAAGCAGTCTGTCGACTTAAATCGTAAATGTGTCTAGAGCATTAGATTGAGATTGTATTGTCCTAAAATAGGGAAGGTAGGGGATGTCAAGGAGTACCCGAAAAAAGAAAAAAAAACGAATCGTCTTATCGACTTGTTTTCAGATAAGTCGAAATCGCTTTCAATCCTTATATTATTGAGGAAAACTGAAAAATGAAAATTTAATCAAACTACTCCAGAATTCCTTTTTCAGAGTCCGAAACTTTTGAGACAAGTGAGACAGTTTAAATCCGATCCACTTCGATACGAGAGGTTGTAGTTTACTTGTCGGTTACTTTCAGAAAATTGAGAATAGATCTCAATCTTGCGATGATGCAAATGGCCTCATTTCTTTAATTTTCTCCATAGCAAATTGAAAATTAACTTAGGTTGACACTCGACACGATTCCTAAATTCGGACAAGAATCCATTATGCAGACGAGATGAGAAGTAGAAATGTCTTTTTTTTACTTTCGAAATTTCGAGATTGATATTCGAAGGTCCGTTACTTTCGAAAACCTCTGGCTGTTAGAGCTCTCACTGTGTTCTACCTCTTAGCGCTGGTGATCAAAATTCCAGAGTAAAAAAATAAAAAAAGGCTTTTCCGTAGGAGCTAATTAATTAATGTTTGTAAAGACTTTAAATGTAAACTATAAATCTATAATGTCATAAAGATTCGCGTAATTTGAATTTTCGTCATTTAATCCACGAGCTTACAAATGGCATAAGTCGGCGGTAGCCGCAACTGCGAATTGTTTAAGGTAAAATTAATGTCGTGTGTCTTTCAATGTAAAACCCAAGTCGAGCTTGGGATTTACATTCTCTACTCCATAAGCTGAAATAGTAATGAATTCCACATAAGAAAATTGGCTTAAAGGAGTCAGCATACAAGTTTCGGAAAGTAATGAAGGTATTAATGAGTCTATATGGCTTCAAGCAATATCTTAAGCCGGAATCATTTGAGATGAAATGTATTGCGTTCTTTGATGAATGAGCGTATAATTGGAAGAGGATGCAAATCCATTTCCTAAATTAAAATCCCTAAAGTCTGATGAGGGGAAATGTTGGCAAGAAATGAGTGTATCAGACTACAGTTTAATTAACTATTATTATGTATCCAATGGTCAATGTGGGATGACGTTTGTGGCTTGTAAATGTTCTTTAACAATTGATTTGATATGAGCAGATTCTAGGACATTTGACATATCAATCGAACGTTAGGGGTTTTGGGGGAGGTGGCTTACTCCATTGACTATAGTGTGACAAATCTGGTACAAAGCAATTCAATATTGTGCCATGGAGATTATTTCATACATGATTTGGCATCGTCAGTATCTAACTTCTTCTCACCCTGTATTCTAGGGTGGTGATACTACTCAATGTGACTGTTAGAATGCACTTTGTTGTAACTGGAAGAATTTGATTAAACAGACTTTCATTTTTTGAGCATTCGCTTCTTGGAATGTTCGCTGATGGTTATCGCAACGTTACCACTCCGTAATTAACTTCTTAAGCAGCACATCTTGGCTATTTAATTGTTAGATAACGTTTTCATAACTTGTTTGGTTGAAATAACCGTTTTTTAACGTTGGCACAACGATAATTTCTGGTTAAGTTATTTTGTGCTGCTTGGGTTGTATCTATTTTATCAAACTAGTAAAATTTTAGTCATTTCGCCGAGATAGCAGTAATGACGTTTAAACGAGGCCTCAAAGACCTAATGTTGTGTGTCTTGCAGTCATGCAGTACCACTTGGGATGCTTGTCTTACCTATGTATCACTAGACTTATTGACTGACTTGATCTTTATGAGTATGTCATTAATACTTACATTCTAACCTCTCTGAGCTAGGTCAGCAGAATTACATAAATATTGTCCAAGATTAATTGTCATTACCTAAAAATTACCTCATTGTGGCGTATGGAAATGAGATAATTTACATGTGGTAATAAAAATGTCATAAATACGTAAGGCTGTTGTCCACTCCATTTTTGCAAAAGTCCTAACGTCAGGCGGATCACAAGCTACGTCATGCCAATCTGATTTAATTATACTTACTTCTACGTTATCCGGATGATCAGAACTGAAAATGACAGTTAAAACTATGAAGGAGTATTTTAACTTTCCCGAGATTTTGACAGCTGTCATATGGATATCGGAGAGTCAGATATCTAACATGGGTTAGCTACCGGGATGAATATTATTACTCCCTCAACTACCTGAAGTCATAACGTCAGGTGAACCACACGCTACGTCACGCCAACTTGATGTGATTACACTCACGACGTTATCCGGATGATCAGAACTGAATATGACAATTCAGAACCTATGAAGGGGTACTTTAACTTTCTCAAATCTTTGACAGCTATCATCTGGATATCATAGAGCCGGATAGCAGATAATTATTAGCTGCCGGAACGAATATTATCACTCTTTAAACTACCTCAAGTCCTAACGTCAGGTGGACCACATGTTACGTCACGTCAATCTGATTTTTTACACTCAGTTCGAGGTTACCCGAATGATCAGAACTGAAAATGACAGTTAAGAACCTATGAAGGGGTATTTGACTTTCTCAAATCTTTGACAGCTGTCATCTGGATATCGGAGAGCTCGATATCTAATATTGGTCAGCTGTCCGGATGAATAGTATCCCTCCCTAAACTACCATCTGGTTACCATGGCTTTACGACCTTCTGAGAGCGAAGGTTAGACAATACTTCAAACAGTAGGTACAATACAGTAGGTAGAAGACACTTAAAGCTTAAATGGGACGTCTTCTAGCGCGAGTGACTTAGTCTCTTAACGTTTCTGACGGTGTTGCTCTCCATTCGCCAATAATAATACTCCACAATATTCCTAATAACGACGCGATGTCAAATAATATCTCGCAGAGTATTCTAACGACTTAACGAAAAGGATCGGGAAGTATAGGCGCACTAGGAGCTTCGTTTTTACTGCCCTCATTGATGTTTCTTGGGACGATACTACCATCGATCAAGCAGAGGGGCAACGGGCCTGAGCTATATTTGTTTGGCACTGTCCACTACTTCCTTCTATAATTTTCTGGAACGTTCTCTCATCTTTGTTCTTTCTGGCGCATTGTTTAGTAGGGGAAAGTACTCTCCCTTCGAACGTTTATGCCTTCGAATAATGTGAATTTTCTTTTATTTTTCCTAAGACTCTTACACATAATTATCATATAATTATCAACAATTGATGATAAGCTAACTAATGTTTGATAGAAATGTGTAAGTTTCTCTTAGGAAAAATAAAAGAAAATTCACATTATTCGAAGGCATGAAGTTTCGAAGGGAGCGTACTTTCCCCTACCTTTTTGGGCATCCTTTCAGCTGGCCTGCATATGGATTGCTCGCATGAATTTTATCCTCTAGTGCAAATGTCTTATTTTGGTATCATATATTCGGATTTTCTTCAGGAAATTTTGTGTGTCGGCTCTGGGTATGATTTGCAAGAAAAATTATTTAAGTAATTGTTTTGGGATATCCACATCAAATGATTAACATTCACAAGATGAGCATTTAATGGAGATTAATCCAAAAAAAACTTATTAATTAATTTCCTTAGGTATGAGCACACAAAATATAATTAGATTTTTCAATTTCTATAAATCTCAATTTTGTTAAATGAAATGAGGCATTAATAGGTGCCACCACCCTATATATTTTGTATTCTTTTTTTTGTGTTTCAAATTCATCTGTCTTTTCATGTTGTCCCTCGCCTGGCCCACCTTGGACCTGAGCCAAAGTTGTTTGTGAAAAATTACTCACATTAATTCTCTTCAATGTGCTTATATTTTCCTCGAAAATTGATTTTTTTCCTTTGATATCTTTCTTGAAATTTTATGGAAAAGCATATCATTCTGCCTTTGATACATTGCCATTTGTCTCCATGTCCATCAAAAAGCTCACTCCACCAGAACTTAAAAGCCACGGAGTTGAAGCTCAACAAAGGGAGAATGTTGTTAGAAAAGTTACGTAAATAATGACTAGAAAAAGAGATGGATTTGTAGTGGCAAAAGAGAAAAAAAAACATCAGTGACGTGATGCTGGCTGATTGTTCATGTTGAAAGAGATCCCCAGGAAAACGAGACAGAAGCCAAAAGGGAAAAACGACCAATTAAGGGGCCTATCATAATCCCGAGTCCATCTACTTGAACACTCATCAAATAATCTCGCATGAGCTTTCGTCGCTTTACCGCGATATTTCTTTTCGCAATGTTGGCAGAACATCAGTCACTTTCCCGAGGCACGCTTTAAGCCTTTAACCTCTTCTAATTCTTGTTTATTTTCTAAAATTCTGTTGACCTTTCATGTAGAGCACCATATAACAGAAATACCAACTTCTTTTATTGCTCACGATATTCATGAAATTGTTTCACATCGGCAGAAAACATACACAAAGTCATCTCTACTAACTTTTCAAGACCAACAAAATTTTAATATCAATAACTTGAAGTACAGTTAAAGAATCATTGCACTTTATGGATTTGTTTTATGGGAAAGAAAAGTATTTTGACCAAAACTTCTAAGCACAAAAGTTTTAAAAGGAATTTTTAGTTCATGACCTCAGTTGGAGAAATTTCATTCACAAAATGTTTAATGTTTGAAAAAGTTAAGGTATATTTAGAAAAAATATGACTACTTTAAGGAAAATGGGTGGAAATGCGTTCCCGACTTTGCAAAGTGCTCGAACTCGTGACTTCAATGTTATACATCAAAAGTACTTTCGCATCCTGTGTATGCTCTAAACCGATTTGAACCGGTTCATAAATCACTTAAAAGGTCCCACAAAATAGATATAAAAGTAGAAAAATTGATTTTTTTGTCAAAAATTACTTATCGGTTCATGACTAGTTCATAACCGATTTATAAATCATTCAAAGCATTTGTCCAAAATACACCTTAGGAGTAATATAATTTAATTTCGATTAAAAAAATTATCGGTTATGAACTGATTCATTACCGGTTCATAACCGACTGGAATCGGTTTAACTTTTTCGGAAATTCCAAAACCTTTCCAACGAGCCCAAAAACGATGTCATTCGGAAATTCGGATGAGAAATACGTTCTCTAGTGCCTTTTTAATCCTTTACTTTGAAAAACTATTATTAAGATGGATTCAACGGTATTTCCGTACATGTTCGAATGTCCGCCTGAATAATCTCTAAAACATTTTGAATAAAATATTTTCAGAAGGATTATCCCGCAAAAAAATGCCTTTTTAAAACGAAGACTGAGTGTTTTTTTTAAATCACACAATGAACTAATTTTAGAACCTTAAATATTTAGAAAACCACTGACAAACAAAAAATGTTAATACGAGAAAGATTAGTCATTTTACGGATATTTAACCGATTCATTTGATTGCAAAACCTTTCCAAAAAATCCAAATTTTAACCAAATCGGTTGAAAAGTAGGCCCCGTAGGCCCTCTAGACTGCTTAAAAACTCTGCATCAAAAATTCAAGATGGCGAGTTTTTAGGTTCTAAGTATGTTCGAATAAAATGTTCACCTGGACCACCTTCAAAACATATCCCAAAATAAAAGACATCGTAAGAGCCGTTTTCGAAATAAACTAAAAAAGCATGGTTTTCGAGGGGAGGGAGGGGAATGGGGAAAATAAAAATCATAATAATTTTCCTTGGGTCGACTTATGGTGGGGGGTCTTCCGAAGATAAGAAATTAGTATCTCTTGCCGTTTCGCCTCAAAATGGGTAACAAGTTTAGGGACAGAAAAAATTTTAAAAAAAGATTGCTCATTTATGGGTACTTAACCGATTCATTACCGATTGCGACCGATGCAAATGGATTGAAAATTTCAAGACCTTTCCAAAAAATCCTAATTTTACAAAATCGCTTGAAAAGCAAAGTTCTCTAAACTGGTTAAACTTTGAGCTTAAAAAATTCAAGATAGCAATTGTTTATGTCCTAAGCATGTTCGGACAAAATGTTCACCTGGACCACTTTCAAAACATATCCAAAAATAAAAGAAATCATAAGAGCCGTTTTTGAAATAAATAAAAAATATGGTTTTGGAGGGATTCCCGAAGACCGGAAGCTGATATCTTTCACCGCTTACGGTCCAGACCGGTGACAAGTTGGAAAAAAGCTACGGGTTAACTACAGTGCCCGCTTCGTAATCCGGATGATTTTTTTGAATTTGTTCAACGTCTCGAAAATATAATTTAAAATATAGTTTTTTTTTTTCAAGAATTAGAATAAAAGTTTTAAAGAAGTTTAAAAAGACATAGGGTAAGGGCTCATAATTTTGACCAGTCTGCTTATAAGCATCGATGTTCCAAGTTTGAAGTGCGATATTTTCAATATTAATTGACTTTTTTCATTATTCTCTTTTCAGAAGGGTTGTCTAAAAACTTGGCAAGCTATTTATCGTCTTATTTTTACTAAAAGTAGTTTGAATACGTTTAAAAATGAATTGATATGTACCGGTGAATTTGACTCTTATTTTGGACAACTTGGTTATTAATTTGGACAACTTGGCTATAAAATTGGACAGCTAATCCGCCTCAAAAGTATGCCCATTGTTCTTCATTTCATGAACCAATCTTACCAAGTCATCTTCTTGTTCATGTAAGGGAAACGTAGAATGTCACAGAAGCCCGGAAACTTTCCATATCATTCATTAAAGTGAGTTGACTTCGGTACTCCAAGTACGTGCGGATTCGCTCATTCCCTGGCCTTTCCGGGAGCCTCTCAAGGCTTTTCTCGCTACATCTCTTTCGCAGAGATGATGCTCCTATGTTTCCCCAGGCATTTGTCCAACCTAGTCATCACAAAAGCTAAAACTTCACGAAATTTCGTGAGAAAAACACCTGTCCAAAATAAGGGGTATCAGCTTACTGGTAAATGTCTTAAAAAAATTCCCATTTTTCACACGAAAAATCTAATTCACAAGGCAAATCTGACTTCAGGTCAATGTACAAATCACCATTAACGTGAATCAACACAATATTCAATGAATATTCAATAATATCACTCAAAAAAGCGAAGAAACATTGTTAGTACACTGAGAAAAAAAAGAGGGTGCGATTAACATTTTTTCCTCATAACTTTAACACTTTTTAGGTGTAAAAATATATCAACATTTTTTAATGTTAATTTTACACCTTTTTAGGGGTAAAATGGGTAAAATTAACATGAAAAAAAGATAACTTTAACCCCTAATACACCTAAAAAGGGTATTATTTACACCGATTTCGGATCAATACTGCAGGGTAAAATTAACATTTCCGGAATGTTATTTTAACTTTTTCGGATTTCTCTCAGTGTACTTCACCACAGCCAAATAAGACTGAAGTAAACACGAAGTTCTGTCATATTTCTCGTAAGCAATCGCTCACACTGAATTTTCAACAAAGAAATTTTAACACAAATCATATTCAAAATTTAGCGTATTTAGTGTTAAAATCTTCCAAAAAGTACAAATATATAGATACAATTCATTATTCATCAAATATTGGATTAAAAATCTATAATTTTAATTAATTTATTTTTAGTGTCCAATTTTATCCTCAAAGTGTCCAAAATAAGAAACTGGACAAAATTATGAGCCTTTCCCCTATATTGGATTGATATATTATAAAGCTTTTATTCATGCAGTGCATTGACCAGAATAACAATGCGTTAAACTTATTGGTTGAAACCATCCGTTAACGATCCTACTTTTTTATGAATATTTAACTAAAATGAATTATTCTTCGGATATAAATTAAAGTGAAACAAAAAATAGAAATAACAGCGGCTTATTCCTTTTTCAATTTTTAAATTTAATAATCATTTTTGCAAAAAAAAGGGTAATCAATTTTTTATTGACTAAATTAATATTTCATATGTGTCAGAATTTAAAGATAAAAATAATAATATATTCAGTTATGTGATAAATTTGTGATAAAAATTTCTACTGCATTGTGTGTAAAAATAAATCATGTTTTATTCAAAAAAAAGTTCTATTTCATTCATTACTTTGAAAAATTGCCTTTAATTATTGACATTATTTTATGAATATTTATTAATTCTTGGTGGTTTATCTTTTATTGCCTTTTTCATAATAAAATTCTGAAAGTGTGAAAATTTATGAATTTTTATACTTTCTGGAGAATAGTGTAAAATTTATTATCATAACTCGTACACGAGACATCCTGAAAGCACGCCCCAGAGTCACAATTCTGTCGTTTACAGTGGTTGCAGTTGTTGCACGTCCCTAGCTTTTTTTTCTCACCACCTTCATAATTCTCCTGAGGTATTGTTATCCATAGCACCTGGCTGAGAAGAAAAATGTTCAAAAATTCAATTAGTTTAGGGTGATAATTTGCTTATCCGCCCCATCTTATTGATTGAATTATTCAAAAAAAAAACAGAGAACCAACTGAAAATCTTTGGGGATTTTGCAGCTTTGGTGAAAAGCTGCAAAAGCTCAAATGACATTGTGGGACCTTTTCCTCAAACTATGCGAGGGGGTGTAACCTACTTTTACTCAAGAGACTTTGATTGGCCAAGTTGTTAAACTTTATGCTTATTTTTACCCTCATTTTCACTCCTCGCCAAATGGTCGACGTCACGCATATTTTTCTCCATTTTCCACGCGCCAACAGATAGCATAAAGAAAAGTCCAAATGACGCCAAAGTTCTCTTCTCGGCAATGATGAAATATTGAGTGGAATGACGAGGAGCTTTTTTGTGACGACCTTTATGCAAAAAAAAATATGTATAGTTTTTCTCCCTCCAAACAGACGCCAATAGGAAGATGTCTTAATACCACGTAGGGCTATTTTAAGTTAGATAAACTTCATGGGAAATCTCCATCCGGGATTAGCCTGAGCGGAAGTAATTTGGACCGAGAGATGGCAGCATTGTCAATAGTGAAGCTTCCGGTCGTTTTTGGGGTGTGACTTGAATTGGAGGAAAAGCTCCAAAGTTCATGCCATAAATTTTCCACGTGAAAAATGCATGGGAAAACTTCTTTCTGCTGAAAATGGTATTAATTCAATTGTGAATTTATTTGATACTGGCGAGACACAGAAATGAGGGTCTCTCACTCAATAATTGCGCAATACATAATTCTGTGTTCTATTCTGCAAAGGATAAACCAATTATTCCGATTATTTGCACTTCTTCTTTGTACATATAGCACAGAAATGGGGGAGGAGAAAGCAAAATATACTTGGAACTACCAACTACTATTTTCCACTGTTTTCCATTCTCGTGCTTTCGTCCTCAATAAATCTATGCAAATATGAGAAAAACAAGAGATTGATGGTTAGGATTATTTAGCTTATAGTAGTTGTGATTTTTCTTTGCAACCCATTGTGGGAAGAGACTTCGACGTCGGGGCAGACCTAGGACTAGGTGGCTGAATCAAGTTCAGGATTTTGACTTGGAGAGCTTTGAGATCGAACCTGAACATCTTCCTAAAGTGTTAGAGAATCGATAGGCGTGGGCTGCTAACCTGGGGTGGTATGATAACTTTTCGACACTATCGAATCGATAGTATCAATAAAACCGATAAATCTATACCCAAGTAGCACGCCGTGGCACAACTCGAATTTGGATATCCAAACGACTGCCACAAAAAGACCCAAATGCGACTAGAAATAACTTTTTTTCTTCATTTAATAAATAGAGTTTCAGTGCTCTATTGTTTCATAGAAACTTCCCTGTGCGCAAAAGAATGAATTATTTACATTATTCACGAAAAAAATAATTATTTAAAAATAATTTTCTTATTATGCCATCTCATATTGTTCGCTCCTAAATTCTAGATCAAAAGCAGAGTCGTGAACTAGTCGTCAGGGTATCCAAAATTGAGCTGCTACGACCCGAAATTGGTCGTCACATTTTTTCCAATTGTAATGTCGTACGACCACTTTTTGGCATAAATTTTGTGCTACATCGCGTACTACAGACGACCAAAATTGTATTATATTACGACTCATCTGTGCTACTTGGGTATCTGTTAGGGCGTTATCATACTTGCACATTAAAATTTTAATGTGATTCACATTAATTGTCGCTTGTGTGCGTCCAAATATGTTATTTGTGTCTTTGAGTCACTTAATATTTGGGATTTTTCTATTTATTGATAAAGAAGTGGACTTGGCCTGCAAAAATAAGTTTAAATTTACCTAAAGCATAAATATTTTTCACATTAAAAAATTAAAGAGAAAATCGCATTAATTTTAAGCAGTAATGCTATAAATCAATTTATATCAAATTTTACGGGCCAAGTCTACCTTGTTATCAACAAATAGATCAAATTTTGAATATAAAATGATTCAAACACGCAAATTACACATTTGGACTCTCACCAAACATCTTTGCATTCCTAGTTCACTCCCTTAATTTTACTTTGGGGTCGTTAAACACAAAATTGCTGTTTTTTTTTAAATATATGTGTCCAGAATAAGGACAAAGTCCAAAATAAGGTATACTGTTTTCAATTAATTAAAACGGGGTTCTTGACCCTAGTAGCAAAACCTAATCCCCATTACGTAAATTTTAGTAAGTCTAGCTTCTGACTAGAGGGATGACAAAGCATCCCAGGCTTTGCGAAATCCTCGAATTCGTGACTCAACCGGTTAATTGGTTCTCAACCGATTTAAACCGATTCATAAATCACTCAAAAGATCCCCCAAACTGTTTTAAGAGCTTTTCGACTAAAAACTACCTATCGGTTCATAATCGGTTTGAACCGATTTGAACATCACCCAAATCAAAACATTGCATCAGCTTCCTGAGATTTTTCGTCAAAATTCCCCAGTATTTCTTGAGAATCCAGCCTTGGAAATCTTTGAAAAGATGATAGTTGAGTTTACATGACATTGTTTTAGCACTTTGACGGTGTTTCTCGGCCCGATAGGGAGCAGCTTAATCCTTTAACGACGAGACACTTTTTACGGACTGAAAATCAACAATAAAAATTAATCTGAGAAAAATAATCAATGATAAGTCTTACGTCTAACTCTGGAAAGTTCAACAGAGTCTGATTCGGTATGTTTTTTGCTTCTATGAACGATAGGAACGAAAATGGCCTAAAAATTTAAGTAATTTTCCTGGCAATACCAATGAATAATATTTTTTGCTTTAATGAAATATATTACGTATGAGTATTGTAGTTTTTATTGCCAAAAGCGTTTTGCTTAAAAAATTGGAAGTATAAAAAATAAATAAAATCAATTATGAATTTGAAAAATTAAAAATTCGCCATTTTTGAGCTTAAATATTTACTATATAGCAAATAGATTAGTCAAGATAGAACTTGCAAAAATATTCTAGATTCCTTCAACCTTCTACTTTACAATTATGTACAGACATAAGAAACACTAACTTTAGGTAGTCAGGAAAAATTATTTTCTTTATGGGACACCGGCGTTCCAATCGTCCTTAAAGGGTTAAGCTTTGTAGGTTATCAAATCATTCTTCTTCGTGCTTTTATAAAACAAGATTCAATATATTCCTATTTTTTTTGCCAACATCTCGCACGAAAAGACTACGTAATATAAATTCACCGCCTCTGCCCAAGAAAAAGCTCTAGGAGCATGGAAGAATTATCCAGACTACGTCAAAATCACTGTTCTGTGCTACCCCATGTTCGATGGTGGCTTGGTTTCCCCTGAGAAAATGTCAAAATTTTGTCGAAAATCGTGACGAAAATCTTGACGAAAATCGCTCTCAATGTGTAGAAGCATTTTATGGTATGGCATATTACAAATAATGGTCATCGTGATGTCGCCACATCGTCACTAAACTTACATCTATTTTGATTACTGTCGAACTAGTAAAATTTTAGTCATTTTGCTGACATAGCATCAATGAAGTTCAAATGACGTCTTCAAGGCTTATTGTGCCCATGTTCAAGTTATCAAATGCCACTTGGGTATCACTTTGGATATCACACATTGATACTTTATTTATAATTTTGATAGTCATTGACTTTGTGGAAAAGATTACAATAGCTGCGTTATTATGATAGCATTTAGCTCTACGAATCACCCCCTTGGACTTTCACAAAAATGTTGTGAGAAAAAGATGTGGCTGCGAGGAAAAAATCAATTGTGAGAATTGTCCAGCACATGGTGAAAGTAACTTTATTTTTATTGTGCCTATTTAACCCCTTTTTTCTATGGTAAATACTTTCACCCCGCTTTTGGCAGAGTTGCTGAAATGATAGACTGGTGGAAATTCCCGGATTCCATTCTAAATTAACTTAATTTTATTTAGCGACTATGCCAAAGTGATTTTTTTGTGTGTGAATGATAAAATTAAATGTCACACGAATTGTAAAATTCTGATGATTTTTTCTGACAAAAATAAATTGGTTTTGCATGAAGTCCATGTGATTTTTTTATTACAAGAAATCAATTGAAATTGAATGTTGAATGAAATGATGACCTACTTCAGAGGAAAAAATATATGGTTTCTTTTTTTTTTTGTCTTTTTGACTATATAAATTTTTATTATCTTTTAACTGAGAAAAGCTTTTGTTCAACTCTATCAGCAGATGGAACTATTTGTTAGTACAAGTCCCAAATGGAAACATTCTCCATACATTTATTCAGCAATAATAGAGCCAGACAGAACTATGATAAAAGGACAAATATCGTAAAAGTTTTCTTAATGTATGATGTACCTAACCTAATACACATCTAGGATATTAATAACGTTGTCTTATGGATGGCACAGAGAGAGAGAGTGCTTGAATATTACTTGGTAGGAGATGCTTTTAATTGTGACACTAATGCGATATAATTTATGGGAAAAACGTGTTTTGCTTGGAAATATTCACTGGTTGAAAAATCTCTTGGCAATTTCCCATTTTGATTTCCCACTGATCTCCTTTAGTTCTCAGTGGTTTTCACGACTTTTCCTCTAAATGTGCCGAGGTGGAAGGAGAGATGGGCACGAAAACTTCCTCAGACATTTTAAATATATCACCCAGTGTCGAACGTTAGCAATGATGATGAGAAAAAGGTGTCAAAGACTTGGTGGGAAAATTGAATTTTCTCAAGTCCAAGGCACTGAGATGTCTCTTGAACAATTTCCCAGCTCCTCACTTTACAATAAGCTCCGTTTTATGAGCATTTTCCTCATGTTTGATGGGCAAGATGGAAAACATTTGCAGTAACTTTGACATCCTTTCCAATTTTCTGTAATTTCCCAATTTTCTCCGGCCAATTTTCCCACAGTCTGTCATTTAAATTATTTATGACAAAAAAAATGAAGAAAAAATGTATAATAAGAAAGTATATCGACAATGATTGGAAGGACAGTGTAGGTTTTCCAACATAAAAAATTTTATGTGAAGAATCAAATTCATAAGAAAGCTTTCATTGAGAATTCCGTGAATTCTTTCAAATGCGCTGTAATCGTTTGGTGTTGCAATTGCCAGGAAATTTCCTATTTGAGCTTTTCCCTCGTAACCTCTCAATTTGCTATAACAACACACTTAAAGAAAATTCAAAAGGAAATTTTCTTTTTTTTCACATACAAACTTTCTTAAGTTAAACATTGAGTTTTTGTAGACTTAAATGCTCATTATTTACATATAAGACTATCAAAAATGAAAGCCATAACTTTCTATAAGAATTTTAAGTAGTACTAATAGGAAGTCCTCGCAATCATGTGCGCCATTTATAAAATTATTATAGAGAATCAAAAAGTTTCAAGAGAAAACTTTTATTTGAAAAGTTTATTTCAAATTTTTTAAAGCCTCTTAACTGCAAAAACCCATTTGAAATTTTAGTTTAATCTCCAACAAACTTTAAGTTCAATATTTATTTATTAATATTTAAAGTAAATCCAATGTGACATAATACCACTCACAGAGTATTAAAAATTCGAAGATCGCTTTCGAAAGTCAAAAACAACATTTTTACTTCTCATTGCAACCACATAGTGGCCAAAGTACTTCCTGTTCGAATTTTGAATTGTTTCGAGTGTTAAAATAAGGCTCATTTCATTATAAATTCCCTTCTTGTCTACCAATATCTACCTTGTCCGAAAATTTGGCTTGAAAATTCGAAAATGAGTTTGAATTCTTCGAACGTCAACGATTCTTCTGTGCAAATAGAGTATCATTTACTAAGACACTATTGAAGAAGATTGGAGAATCAAATACCAGCTGGTAATGTGAAGAATCTTACTATTCACAAGTAGAGTTTGAAAAATTCGAAGATGTATTCGAAAAACCAGAAATAGGCATTCTTACTTCTTGATAATTCTGCGAAGTGGCTGAAGTAGGGTCAAATGAACACCTATCGGCATCTTAAGCAATCGTATTGTGATCTATTGGTATCGTTCAGTAATAACCTTTCGAAGAGATAAAACCACTTCAAAGCCAAGCCAAATCTATTCGGAGATCGGCCGGAAGCGGAAAATGCAAGTTCACATATTCGCCGCTTTAGCTCTAGCCGTTCCTGTATTTCGAATTTTCGGTATTCTTGACTTAACACTTCATTTGTCAACAACGTCGACAGCAATACGTAAAAGTTTGCTGTCAAAAATATTTTTTTGTATATTTTTACAGTAGAGTCTTCTAAATTCGAACGCTCGGGAGGTATTTTTGACATTTCTCACCTCCCAAATTCGAACAATTTTTTCAAAACTAACGAGTTTTATCTAAGATTAAATTGCACTTTGAGTCAAATTCCCGTACTTTCTCACAAGTCTTAGTGGTAACATACTTCCTTTTCATTTTATACGACCATAATGTATGTAAACATTCAGAAAGAAACACATAAATATGATTTTCATTCATCCAGAATACGAATTTTTTAACATAACCACACAATTGACATTTTGAATCCAAACGGCGTTCGAATTTGAGAGATTCAGATTTGAGAGACTCTACGTTATATGATTTTAGGATGGTTTGAATTTGAAATTCAATAAAAAATGTTCTTTTCATAATGAAACTCGTAGGTTTAAATTTTCGAACTTTCAACAAGTTTATGCAAAGGCGTAGCAGTTGCTCTTCCCCTACACGATATTTAGTAAATATAAAAGCAGTAAATTAAAAATAATTCAAGAAATCTAATATTTAGTTCTTTTAAAGCATTTTCAGCATTTTAATGAACTTTTAAATTTTTCTAAATTCAACTATTCTTTAAAAAAAAACCTACAATGCCTTCTTAAAAGAAATTCCAGCTAGAGAATCTCTCTAAAGTATGCATCTACTAAAAAATAATCAAAATCGGTTTTCTCGCATTGAGATTTTGGCTAATTTATAAAAGAAACCTATCAAGAAAGCTTTTGAGACAAACTATCATATATACAACTTTTATATATAACATTTGTCGGCATTTCCTTTAAAAATGTCTTCTAGGTATCTTTAGGCAGTTTTAACTTAAGATAGCCAACAGCTTTTTCACGATTAAAAACACATAAAAATATTTTTTTTACCCAAGTTTTCTGATTTTTTATAAATTTTTTTGCCAACGTCTATCAAGAAAAATTCATGTGGAATTGAATTTATGATAAATTGTAATCAAAGGGCTTGCAGAAAACTTTTAAAGATAGTTTCAAGAAAAAATTAAATGTACCTTTAATCCCTTTTTCTTAGAAAACAACTCTAGAAATTCTAGAAAACTACAAGAAAAGCGACTTTTAACAGGACAAACACAATTTTTGAAGTGAAGTCTACAAACGTTTTGGTTTAAGAACATGCTTAAACTCAGTTTCCTCTAAACAAAGCTACTCAGATTACCTTAGAACGTTTTTGTACCTTTATCTAAACCCGTTAAATCGTGAATATCGTTCCAGAAATAGGACACTGAATAGAATTTTCTAAAATAGCAGTTGCTAAGCAGATTTTTTCCAAAAGACCTAAAGGATTTTATTGATTTTTCAATAAGCTAAAATTGTAATTTAATAAATTAAATAATTATTTCGACTGATTTTATTAATAAATTCCACACAATAAAAACATAAAAAAATTGATCTTATTAAGATTTTGATCAAAAATGAGTTTTTTAACGGAAATTACGATTTAATTAATTTTTGAAAAAAAAATGTTTTGAAGGAAAATTACAAATAAAGTTATCAGCAAAAAATGCAAAGTTTTTGTGCGATATATTGAGTTATTAAATACATTAGAATCATACTAATTTCACAAATTATTTATTTTATATTTTGTAACGATAAAAATTACCTAAATCTACTTTTCGTGAAGACAAGCGATACTTATTCGATCCACAAAAATATACAATAATGCTGAATAATTAAAGTACTCTAATTTATGTGAGCTTATAAATTTCCTTACGCGACGTAAAAGTAATTTATTTACCTATAAGTAATTCAAAGAAAACAAGAATTAAAGCTTGTAGAGTTGTTAAAACTTATCATTAGCTCTTCAAGTTACCTAACGTTAAGTTTGAAATGACTATTTACAAAAGTTTTAATTGCTTTTGTGCAAATATTATTAAAATTGAGTCGCGACTTTAATAAACATCCTGCTTATATATTATTCACTTTAAAAATTAGTTATTAGTTTTCTTTTAATTGTTTCTTTTGGTAATTAAAATAATATTTCATAGAATAATTAATTGTGAGATATGAAATATCATTAGGAGATTATAAAATAATACAAACAACTTCAATACAATATAACAAAATTTAAAAAAGAAAATGTTTCAACAATTTTAGGTACCTCGATACAAAACGATCTACCATGATACAAAGCCTTCAATCTATAATATTTTGGGTTGATCCTTTTACCGAATTTTACAGACTAAATTAACTATCTAAATTAATTAATTGTTTTGAAATAAAAAGAAAACAATTCGTCAAAATTAAAAAAGTAGGTAGGTCTTTCAGGCTTCACAAATACTCAGATTGAATCCGATGAACTAGGTAGGAGAATTATAAAGTCAGAGTATGTGCGAAGCTTGAAAGCCTTCCCCTACTTATTACAAAATCTTCCTTTAAAGATCAATTGAAAATTTTCAATTTTAGGGATTTAAAAATTAAAAAAAAATAATCATAAATTTGCATGTTTGCGTTAATGACATGGTAATTTCAATTTAAATGAGATTGATATAATATAAATTGATTATAAATGATTAATAAGTGAGGTATCACATGTGGCCATATATTGCGGTTATTTTCAACCCTGCAAGCGAATTAATTGCTTTTACCCGTAAATTCCTCGTAGTGCAGTTGTAATGAAAAATTCAAGTGTATAGTGCTCAATGGGAGAAAATGTGGCTTGTGGTTTTACACTAAAGCCTGGGGTGAAAGCACGAAGAGCACATGGAAGAATGTCTGGCTGTTTTCGCTGGTAAAATCAATAATATCAATCAATTTTGTCTGACTTTGTGCACCTGAATGAAAATTGTTATCCTCTTCTGCCCATGTGTGTCGCAATTGTTGATGGGACCTTTGGAGCATCATGGTGTAGGAAAAGACTGAATTGAGGGAGGAAAAAGACTGCTTTAGGATATTTATTTTCTTTACTCGAATAGAATTCAAAATTTGCGCCAAAAGGCGCCTCGTACAGGCGCCAAATTCACGTGGGGAATGGATAATATATTAAAAATGAGTCTCAGGGTAGAATTGGCACCATCCACCGTGACTTGTGACCAAAATCACTCTGGAGGGTAGAAGATTTGTGTACTGGTACTCTCACAATCGCTAAAGGGATTATCAGTAACATTTTTGTAGGCATCTAGCCAAATTATCTACGAAATTTCATAAGTTTTGATATTTTTGTGGCTAAGATTTTGTGGAATTGATTGAACAAATTTTGTGCCTGCCCAAGCAGCAATTTTTTCTTAAAATAGTCTTCTAGAATTCCCTAAGTAAGACGCTATAGAACCAAAAACCTATTTATTTACTTATAACGCTCTTGCTTCCATCATTGAGATTACTATAAGTCAAGTGGCGCTCTCTTAAGGTTCTTAAGAGCTGCTATAGGAATTTCCACGGAAAATTTTCACTTTAATTCTTTTAAAAGTGCACTAAATGACTTGTCTAATACTTGGTAAGGCAGCTATTTGCTTCTTGGATGTGATATATGGAGTTTTCACGTTAATACTATAATTCATGTAAACAACACATTTCTCTCTGAGAGGCACAACATTGTAGAGAGAGTTCCAGAAAAAAAGACCTGAAAATTTAAATCTCTAGAGCCAAAATTTCAAATTCTCAAAAGTGTTATACTCTGAAAAAATATGTTGCTAAACGAACAAATTAATGTCATTCGAATTTTGTCAAAACAATGTTATTGACTAATTTCCCAAAACTTTGTCACATTTTATATGATAAAACATCCTTTCACAAACTTTTAACAAGATCCAGTTGGCCTCCGATTTGATAAAACTTTTCTATATTCTGTATAGAAGAACATCCTTTTAACAAAACCTGTCTTGTTAATTTTACAAGACTTTTTTTCAGTGTAGTCCACTTCCACGATTGCATCGCCGCTTGATGTAAGCAAAGGGTAATTTTGTGTGTTTTGAGAAATTATTAAGTGAGATTCTTAACTTACACAAATTATCCTTTGTATAATTTCGACCCATACAGAATTTTTACATTTTGGGATTTGGCAGTCATTGGTAGTAGCAATCCCAATGAGAGGCAAAGGAAAATAGATTTTGTAAAAATGTTCTATTTTCTAAGTAATTTTAGGAAATAAATAAATAAAACCATTTTTCCAAACTAAAATCTAACAATATTACAACATTTTCAAAATGTTTTGAAAGAATATCGGTTTAATGCGATGTGACGGGTAGTAGACGGAAAAACCAACAATCCGAAAAAAGTGAAACTCTTCTTAATTATCTGAAGCTAAGGGCCTTGACAGACCTGAGGATTAGCCGAGAGACGGCTTAGCGTAATTATATTAGAAATAATGTTTAAACTATATTTCCATTATTTTCCACTAAGTCGTCTCTCGACTTAAGCCGTAAGTATGTGTCTAGGGCATAACTTTTCTGTCCCCTATCAGTACCAGTTTTTTATTTCGATGTAGTTATGTTTAGGGAACTTGAATAAAAGGAAACATGTAATTTATTATAAAACCTTTGTGGTAAGATCTTCCGAAATTGCGTACCATTACTTCCCGTGTTTTTTCATCCAATCGACATTCAGAAAAGTACCCAAAAACACCCAAAGTGAAGATTTTTATTTTCAACAATGGCGCTAATGTCGATA
The DNA here is from genome assembly GCF_024763615.1 of Phlebotomus papatasi. NCBI lineage: Eukaryota > Metazoa > Arthropoda > Insecta > Diptera > Psychodidae > Phlebotomus > Phlebotomus papatasi. The sequence goes on from NC_077223.1 coordinate 103,762,027, forward strand.
ATCCTCGTAAATTTCACTAGATCTCGTGAATTTAGGAGCTGAGCCTGATCCCCTAAATTTTGAGCAGATTTCTGGATGTATTGACACCAGAGGGTGAATAAATCTGCCACTCAAGGTACACTTTGAGTGCGATCAGTGCGATCTTGGAGACTGATCGCGCGATCAGTGCGATCTTGTTGACGCGATCTTCTGATCTGCCACTCAGGGAGCACCTAAACGGGGGGATTTTATTTCGAAACCGCCATTTTGACACAAAAATCGTCCACTAAGCTTTAGACCGGTGCATTTTTGCCTATCTTTTGGCGCTCAAAATCTCCCTCTTCGAAAGCTCCATTTGTTTATGTTCTTCAAATATTTTGACATTTTAAGTGATTTTAATTTTTTTTTTTTGTTTTTCAAAAGATGTTTTTTCGTGATCTATTTTCAAATTATCAAAAGTCGAAAAGCAGGTGAAATAGGGACACGGTATCGATCGATCTTCTGAATGTATCGTTTAATCTTCTTAATATGGTCGAATTGTTAACTAGACATCATTAAATAGAAATAAAGAAATAGTTAAATAAAATAAAATTAATTTATAGAAAAATAAAAACTTAGGATATTTTCTTAATTTAGCAACAATATTGGCATAAAATCCTGCGGTGAGACGGTTTTGATATAGAGGATGGGTACCACATCTCCTTTTCCTTATGAAGTGTTCGTCACCAGGCATAAATATTAACTTTACCACTCTTTAACAAATTCTTTGATTGTAAAACACTGTGTGATTGACGTTTGAAACGTTTCGAAATAAAATAGAAAGTCTTCCAGACTATCTATTTTAGTTAGAGCACACATGGAGAATTTATAACAGAGGGTGGAGAAAATTTATCTCAGACATGAACCACTAGGGGAGATTTCCCGAGACTCACCGGTGCATTTCGAAATCCTCCCGTATAGAAGACGCCTCACGGTACACTCGCTTACCATAATTATTCACCCCCTGATTGACACCAATCTCCATTTTTCAATTTGATCCCTAGTCCGATCTCCGTGTCTATTTTGGGCTTTAGGACATCTAGGTTAGCTGCCCACGCCTAGCGATCCTCCGCCACTTCAGGACAGGGAGTTGTATGTTACAGTCATAGTGGACCATTTCAAGCTGTCCGAAATAATCCACCATAGCTTTCTGCAAATTAAGTATTATCACTCTTCATTTAAAGTACTGCTTAATGTGTATTTTTGTTTTAAGCACCATCCTGATGAAATCAAATATTCAAACCAATGAAATATTTAAGGCTCACCGTGTCCTGTGATTGGCGAAAGCTTTTATAGTGCATTTAAAGCTAAAAAGCTCTAGCTATAAAATAACGTGATAGGACTAAGATTTATGTGAAATTAAATATGTAATTACATGGGATTATTGCTACAATATGTTTCTACAATAAACATTGCAAACTGAACAAGTTTTTTTGAGGTGAACGGTATATAAGGAATCAAAATGTTCATGTACACGAACATTTGGAATTAGGACCACCTTCTCATTTGTCTTGGCAGATGAATATTAATAAGACAAGTTAGGGCGAAAGTTGTTCTTGTGTGAAAGAAAACATGTAAAATATGCAAAAGTACTTGAATCTCGAGAATCATAAACATCCTTTAAGTTTATCAAACTAATGAATAAATTTCTTAAAGTACTCTTCGTCTTCATGCCGTTGAATCCTTAATGCTCAAGAGCCAATGACCATTATGGGCGTATGATTGGCTTCTGTCTCTGTGAATTTAAATCTGCCAGACCACGTTGTGAAAGCTCGCGGCGGGCGGCGGCGATTGCGCGTCGGCCCTTTTAGGAACTTAAAGGGGGTGAGCTTGGTGGGTGGTAAAGCTCGGAACGTATAGAACAATCCCGAGAGAAAAAAAGCCCTGAGAGAGTGAGAGAGGAAAGGAGTCCGTGAGACTTTCTGGTGAATTGTGAGACTTTCAGTCAAATAGTAGCTTCGTGACAGTTTGCACGTAACCCTGGAGCAGGGAAATCCTAATTCTGTCTCTCCGCTTAATTGATTTTCTTGGGCTATTGAACAGCCAGAAAATTGTGACAGGAACTTGTGTGCTCAAACTTTTTTGCCAAAGTATATGGCTAATTTTCACACTTTAGCTGTTCCTCGGGTATTCTGTGGGGGCTGAGGGGAGCCAGGAGATATGGCAAAAGAATAGATTTAGCAGTAAAAGTTGGAAGGGTAGTACACCTCCCATCTTGCTCAAGTGACTCAGTGGGTGGTTTTTTTTTTTCTATCTTGTGTGCACTCTTGCAGAATTATTTGCTGCACCAAAATGACTTTTAAGTACATTTGACAAAGCTTAAGGTCTGAGGCCCCCGGGAGGCACGCACCAGGAGCATGAGAGTTGTGAAAATAGTACAGAATTTTCCACCCATGCAATATCAATGCAAGACTTTTCAATGGGTGGAACAAAGATGGTGATTTGTGTGTAGTGAAAATCAGAGATACTCCGCGGAGGAATTCGCAAGGATGAGTAAGACGGGCAGTTCAGATAGCACCAGTGTACCATTGATAATCACAACCAATGAATGTGGAGGTTCAGCCAGAGCCACCACTGTGTCCACAAGTCCCGATTTTGGTGGTCCAGACCTCGACAACGTGAGTTTCCGGGCCCCAAAGTCCTGCCGGAGTTTTGTACGATCGAAAAATCTCGCTAGTGAGCATCGCAACAAGTCGGTGCCGCAGAATTTGCAGGTTTGACGGATGCCAATCATCCCTCAAGTCTCTTGGAAGTGTTCGCATGATGTGGCGCCCCACAGTCTGACATTTTTTTTTGATATACAATTTTGCAAATATTTGCAACACTGCAAATTGCGTGAAAATTCAAACCCATTCACAATTCTGTCTGAGCCCTTGATTCTCTCTACTCTCGAGTACTCAGTTATACCATGTCTAATTCGCCAAAATTTCAATTTGCATGAGATTCTGTGGAAATAAAGAACCCACCCCCCTCTGTGAGAATGAAGACTCTGTCTTCAGTATGGATACACAATAGAGAGCGGTGGAATTGAGGAAAATTGTGCAAAATGTGGTGAGGCGCATGTGCAGTCAGTGGGTCACATTTCGATAGCTTCAACAAACATAACATCGTGTTGTGCTCAGACCAATGTTGATGAAATAGAAAACCATCCCTTGTTATCCTTTCCACCCCAACAACTTGGTTAACGCTGGAAGCTAGATCATCCCCAATACCAGGAATCTGATGAGCTTTAAAGCTCCACAATTGATTAACATTAACTTCTTGTTCCATGACCCCGTTCACACACATTTCGCGTGTCCGTGAGGTTCTAATTTCTCATTTCCATGCCACACTTCATCAAATATGTATGGCTATTGCATTAAAGCTAAAGGTAACAATTGAAAAACTCCAGCAGAATGAGTCATGTTTCCCAGGAGATTTTTCTCCAGGGAACAGAAGCATATGCTCAGATCCGCATGCACTGGGAGGAATAAATTGAAAGCTCATTAGGGATAAATTGAAAATTGTCCTAATGTCCTACTCTGAAAAAATGTCTTATCAAATTAACAAGAAAAGTTTCTTCCACACAGAATATGAAAAAGTTTCGTCAAATCGGCGGCTAACAATATTTTGTTAAAAGTTCGTCAAAAGAGTGTTTTTCCATATGTAAGGAAAAAAATTGTCAAAAGGGTAAACAACATCCTTTTAACTAAATTTGAACAAAATCCATTTCTCCATTTATCAAGATATTTTTTCAGAGTAGACACACTTGTGACTTAAGTCGAGATACGGATTAGTCAGAAAATGAACCTGATCATTATCTTGATTATAATCAGGGGCATGACGTATTCTATGTTTCTCATATGTTTCTATCGTGCCGAAAAAACTTTTGAGTTTATTAGCTGTTTTCTGTCATTGTAGAATAAATTAGCAAATAATACTAATACAAAATAAAAGAAAATTTAATAACGAAAAGGCAACCGAAAACCCCAAATTGAAAACCTACGTAGTTTTGGAGATATCTCGTGAAATGTGTACGAAAACAGGAAAAAATTTACACTAAAACTGGTTGCATTTTTCAGAGCTAATGTCATCCACCTGATTATAATAATTACTTTAAGCCGTTTCTCGACTTAAGCCATGAGTGTGTCTAGAACATTAAGGTATGGAATTCCGGACAACACAAGTCCTTAAAAACTTTATATGTTCGCCATCAATTAAGGGATTGTTTATTAACCGTTTTTATTGAATTTGGATTTATTTGAAAGGTATTTAAGTTCCAAACCTGATTGCATCGGTCCAAATGGTAATTAATCAGTAAAGTAGGGGAAAGTGCCTATGCTTTGCACATTCCCAAGCTTCATACTGACTAACTTTTTCCTACTTATCTCAATAAATGTGGCTCATTGCACCTATATTTTTAAAACAAGGGGAAAGTGTCCAGTTTTGAAAGATTTCAGAGTCACATTTATTAAGAAACATAAGAAAAATTAGTCATTATGAAGCTTGAGACCGTGTAAAGTATGGACATTTCCCCTTCTAGTAAATAAATTATTTTTAAAAATAATATTTTCTGTGGTTTTTTAGGCTGAAGTAACTCTTTTCGACATTATAGTCTCGTCAGAGTTTATTCCTCTTTCAAAGTAAAAGATTAAGTTCTTTCTCCAGAACTTTCGATCTTTTTCTAGGTCTTCTTCAGTAGGTTAATTAAATAAAAGCTTTTAAATTTTTAAAGTTTCTAAATTGACCACCATCAGGAGTCGAAAGCTTTGGAGAAGAAATGAATCTTTAACTTTGAAAGAGGAATAAACTCTGATGAAGGCCGCAAGAGCTAGTGATAAGGACGTAGCGAGAGAGAGGTAGTTAGGGGTCACTGCACCCCCTATATATGTAATATTTAACGATTTTTTTAAAAAATTTTAAAGAGCGTTTACCCAAAAAAGCGCCCCTACTGCCCTAAAAAGCTTTGTTTATATATATTTTTAATTTTTTTAAAGTCTAATTCATTTAAATTTGGTTTCAAAACGGATTTAATGGTGATTTTTTCAAGGAAACATCAAACAAAATCTAATATTTCAAAATTGAAAATAGTTGTTTAGGAGGACTTTAGGGAAACGCTTGAAGTTTGAAAATCTTTTCTTTGAGAAAGCTAACAATTTCGTCTTAAAAGAGCTTTTGGGAAATCTCAACATATCTGTTCCGTCTCCTGCGTAAGATAATCAAAATTGGTTTAGTATTGAATTTTCGGGAATTTTTGAAAATAATTTTGATTTCAAAAGCTTTTTAGACTCGAAAAAACATTTTGACAACATTTTCATTTACGAAACCCATCGGTTTAATCATGACATAGTTTAAATTAGGATTTTTTTTAAATTAAATTCAAAGGTTTAATACAACTTGCATCAAGAAAAGCTCATTTGGAAATGTTTTAGACTTTGGAGAATATTTTGTAGGAATATTCTCGTCTTTGCTTAATAATTCGGGATCTTCGAGATCATAAAAATCATAAAAACCGATGAAGAAATTGATTGAATGCGAATTTTAAATAAAACGTGTACATTTAACTCCAAAAAGGGGTTACAAAGACGAATTGAATTTACAATTTTGGCATTTTCTCATAAAAAACCAAAGCTTATCAATGTCTGAACCTTGTAAAATCATCAAAATCGGACTAAAAAGATTTATGTCGATTTTTCAAGTAAAGTCCAAAGTCTTTTCGGAATAACATTGCTTAATGAAAATTATTTTCATGTCTAAAATGCAATCTTCTTGCAGGAAAAGCTATTCAGATCCATAAGAACGTTTTTGTAGATTGTGTACATGTATATAAAATCAGTAGAAATTTTCAAAATCCCTGAAGATATGAATTACAAAATGAATTTTGGCGCCAAAATATCTAAATCAAAAGGATTTTATTGACATGAACACTGAGAAAAAAACGGGGATGCGATTAACTTTTTTCTCTCATAAATTTAACACTTTTTAGGTGTAAAAATATATCAACATTTTTTAATGCTAATTTTACACCTTTTTAAGGGTAAAATTAACATTAAATAGGGTAAATTTAACCCCTAATACACCTAAAAAGCATAATATTTACACAGATTTCGGATCAATACTACAGAGTAAAATAAACATTTCCGGAATGTTATTTTAACTTTTTCGGATTTCTCTTGGAGTGGGATTGTATTCAATCCAGAGTGAAGATACTCAATTACCCCTTAACTGAGTATTTTCACTCTGGTTTTAATCTAATTCCACTGACGCTTCCAGAAGTGACATTTGGGTTCTGCTTTCATATTAAGTAACTACGTCAATATTCACAGTATTGTTTGATTTTTCAATAAGCTTATTAGCTAATATAATTTTTAATTTGGCCCTCTGTGCTACGCCATGGCTAGTGTAAATAGCATTAAGTACCAGAATCAGGATAATCTTCAAAGCTCTAGTTCTAGTCCTGAACCTCCAAATTAGTTTGTCCGGAATAGTGATACCAACAGCGGTTATCCTGTTACCCAAAAAAGAAAACGGTTAAATGCCCTATTTTCGGAATGGTTTTAAACCCGGTTTTGAATGATGAAACTGGTTTTAAACCGTAAATTTTAGCAAATTAATCTGTTAGGGTAGAGCTACACCTATGGATGTTCTACACACTTATGGACAACGCAAAAATCTTAAGTTATTACATTAAACAGATTTCGAAAAATCAAAAAAATGGTTAATTACATCATAAACTAATAATTTTACAACTTCCCGGAATCTGTTTTTCGTAAGACCTTAAGATTTTTGCAAGCTGTCCATAAGTGTATAACATCCATAAGTGTAGACTCCATCCTAATCGCCTATTCTGAAAACCTGGTTATTTGGAATCACTACCCTAATCCGGAATTCCGCATTGTCCGAAATTCCAAATACTACCCTAATACTTTGCATTGAAGAGTTGCCGAGGCAAAAGTTTCTATTGAAAATTTGTAGCCAAACTGCGTATCAAATGAAGACTTAATGGTACTTCGTTGTAATTATTTTAGCAAATTTGTCTCATTTATCTCACTGACCATGTGCACATAATCCTGCATCCTCTGAATCACTTAATTAACATTGGAAGTGTAGTTTCACAGTTTTCTCCTCAAATTGCATCTAGCCATAGCAAACTGATTGGAAAGCCAACAATTGATACAAATTGAATTGTCCTTAATCTCTATGACTTACAAAATGATTGGATATCTGAAGACAGTCTTGTTCTTACATTTGTCACATTGAAATAAATTTATGTGCCACAACATCCTGAGAGAAATGGTGTGATACCGCCCAGGAAATTTTCAATCATAAATCAAATTCCAAAGGAGACACAGGAAAAAGGGACCGAGATAGATGAAATGCGGCGTATTAAAAAAAATTATAAATGTGAGAAAAAATCCAGCAGAGGGAAAATGGAAATCCGTCCAGTTGGCATCATGAAACATTCAGAAGGGAGAGTGACTTGGCTGTAGTATTGGTCACCCTGCCCAGACATCTGGGCGTCATTGGATGGATATTGGATGTAGAAGAGACGCTGTTTTCTGTGTTACTGAATGACGGAATCAAGGGCAGCAATTAAAACACCCCATCTATAGCAAACGATATGAATAATTCAGTGCGTGTGTAAAAAAGCACAGGTTCAAGGAAAGTAAAGGTCAAGCTGATGAAAATTCCCATGATGAAAGCTCCAAGAATTCCATGAGCTTCGGGGATGCAGAATGAATTGAAAGTTTTCCTAACAGATATTATTGATTGCGGTTACATGGTTCGAATATACACTCAGAGAAAAAAAGACTTTGGATTAGATACTTATGACCAACACACAATAACTTTTGTTTGTAAACATGTTTTCAAAATTTTCTATGAGAATGAGCGAGATGACTAGATCTAGATCTCATTCACTCTCATTGAAATATCAAAAACATATTTACAAAACAAAAGATATTGTGCGTTATGGCCAACGCACAATAACTTTTGTTTTGTAAACATGTTTTTGACATTTCAATGAGAGTGAGTGAGATCTAGATCTAATCATCTCGCTCACTCTCATAGAAAATTTTGAAAACATATTTACAAACAAAAGTTATTGTGCGCTGGGCATTAGGCATTGGGATTAACATAATAATAATAATAAAGTGTGTTCGAATTGCATCCAGTGAGCTTCACTGCACTTGATTCCACGGGGCACGGGATTGACAGCCCCATCCATGTATAAGAAAAGATAATAATGAATATTCCGAACTATAGATGGCAAAATTTCAGAAATTTCACAGCAGTCGCCATCTACTTCAGGCGGAAATTCATGAAATTTCTTGAAATTTACCAACTCTATTCCGAACTCCCTTTGCGGGAAAGTCTAAGTTCCTCTATGGAACGTTCTGCTACCATTATTATTATTATTTGGTTTATGGATGCATACGGGTTTACTACCGATTAAATTGATTCATAAATTAAAAAAACAACCAGAAATAAAAAATTGCCTTAGAAAACACCATTTTAGAATAAAAAAGTAAATTCAAGAAAGATACATCAATTACGGGTACTTCATCCATTCAATAAAATTAAGGTATAGGTAAGAAAAACAAGAAAAAAGACTGTCCTAGAGGTCCTAGATAATATTGAGTTATGGGGGGGGGGGTCATCGAAGACGGAAGGTGGATATCTCCTACCGTTTGGCCTCTACCTGTGGCTCATGTTGAAAAGAGTGGGTTATATAGCTGCTCTCTCTTTGAGTTCGAGCAGTAAAATGTAACCTTAATGACGAAAAAACTCAATTCTACCCTATATTTTTTCTCTGTGTAGACATTCTAGTCTTTGTCAAGGTTAGAATCTAACCCTTGTAAATGATACTTATTGTTTAATTCAAAGCACGCCGTCCTATTATTCACAGAAGATATAAGAACTTCAATATCAAGAGGTCAAAAAGTGTATGATTTGTTCTCAAATGACGGAATTCTTAAAATACTTATAGACATGATTCATCTTGAGATGCTGATATTTATCACTGATCCCTGCTAACGACAGGATGAGAACGTTCATCAAATTTTAACTTTACGATCTTCTATTTACCATCACTGAGAAAAAAACGAGGGTGCGATTAACTTTTTTTCCTCATAACTTTAACACTTTATAGGTATAAAAATATATCAACATTTTTTAATGTTAATTTTACACATTTTTAAGGGTAAAATTAACATGAAGAAGGGTAAATTTAACCTTTAATACACCTAAAAAGCATAATATTTACACCGATTTCGGATTAATACTGCAAGGTGAAATAAACATTTCCGGAATGTTATTTTAACTTTTTCGGATTTCTCTCAGTGTATGACAATGTCATATGACAAATTTTCGTGGTGAATTCGGGAGCAGGAAAACACTATAGCCAATGAGTATTTAATGACCATTTCAAGGAGCTCTATGCAGTTCTTAGTACACTGAGAAGAAAAAGAGGGTGCGATTAACATTTTTTCCTCAGAAATTTAACACTTTTTAGGTGTAAAAATATATCAACATTTTTTAATGTTAATTTTACACCTTTTTAAGGGTAAAATTAACATGAAAAAGGGTACCTTTAACCCCCAATACACCTAAAAAGGGTAATATTTTCACCGATTTCGGATCAATACTGCAGGGTAAAATAAACATTTTCAGAATGTTATTTTAACTTTTTCGGATTTCTCTCAGTGTAACCGATATTTGTCATACTGTTACAGAATACCCCTACTGGTTCGTCACTTCTCAGCCATAAAATAGATAATCACAAACTTCAAACTCATAAAGTTTATGTAAAGCTTAAAATTTTTAAAATGGGTAAATGGTTTCTCTCAGTGTACTTTCTCTCGGAAAAGCTTCCTGGGTACAGCATGAGATGTTATGCAAAGATCTCAAATGTGATAGAGAGCCGTAAAAGGTAAAAACGTGCCAAGAAACAATCCAACGAGGTGTGAATTTACGTCGTTGTGGATATGTTGGCGACAATTGCCAGCATCCTAAAAATAAAACAGAGCTTTTGCCTTCTCGCTGGAGCTTTCATGGTTTTCTGGCCATATTTCTAACACTGTACGACTCATGTTTCTCAATCATGTACCTTTTTTATTAGACCTCCACGACCTCAATTTCACCGCCAAGTGTATGCCAAAAAAAATGATATAAAATAATGGACGAGAAATGAAAATTATGAATTGTTGACGTAGAGCAATCGATGGGTTTTTCACGTGATACCGAGTAGTGTTGGTAAAGAAAGTATATTGTGTGTTTAAGCATTAGTGCTATATCCATTAAAATGGATCAACTGAAAGACTTTCTTATTCACAAAATATCTTTCAATTTCCCCGATTATAGATTGAACCTCATTTCTATGAATGCTGCACTTCCAAGAGATGTATTTTCCAGATATACCAAAGCAAGGAAATTAGCATTTTCCTCTTTATCATGAATGAATCTCATGCTGTCATTGTTGCATTTAATATCAACTTGAATTGAATTGATCGTGATTCTGCGTTCTCTCTTCCCTTATTGCGTCTCTCATGGTTCAGGCCACAGAGAAATGGTCAAGTGTTCGCCTGAGTACAGATTCGAGGAATAAAGTTAAAATTGAAAATCACATTTCCACCCATTCAAATTTGAATCTCAACGGATTCGGCACGGAAAAACCAAAGGCTCACCTTGGCAAAGAGGTAATTGGTATAAGTTCTCTCTCAGGATCTTTTAATTAATTTATATGGTGCACAAATTGCCTATTTCTCTGTACAACACATTAACACATTTTAATAACACCTTTGCAAACACAGAAATTGTCCCATCATAACTCATTTTGTGATTGCAGTGCAGAATACAATCTATATTTGGAATATATGGAGTAACTTGAGGTTTGGCCCAATTTTCACACCTCAGAACTCAAAGACAAAACTATATGAAATGTGATAAAATAATGAGGAAGAAAACTATAGCAACAAACCACCAACAGCTTGGCTTTGGAAAACTCTCTAGTGCTCCAAAAAGTCATTAAATTTAACTCTCAAAAGCTCTCAAATAATGAATGACTTGTACAATATGCTCAATATTCCCCAATTTAGCATATACCCTCCTCTATTTCGCGGTGGGAAACTGAGAGAAAACTCAATAAACACCTAATATACAGAACGTGTGGTTTGATTTTCGGTGAAAGTTCATGGGATCGTGAACACCTTGAGGGAGGAGAAAGTTTTAGTGAATCGAAAGCGCGAAATAACAAGCGCAATAATTTACCTTTTGAACATCGCTCCCTGATCATTTGTTTGTTAGAACTTTCTCAGGGGTACCTGGAAATGAATAGTAATTTATTGAGCTTGAGGTCATAACCAAATATTTGACCGATTTTGTAAATATTTGATAAGGCAATGGTAAGGTAGTTTGAAGATGTTTCAAGCTTTTGTATTATGAAGTGCTTTTATGTATCCATCACGTACAGGAAGCCAATTATCTAAGTGATTTACTTACAGGTAGGGAAAGGCTTTCACGTTTCGCACACACTCTGGCTTTAAACACTTTGTAATGTTCCCGTATTCCTTTAATGAATCCTGAATTTTCAGGAAATTGGGTAAGTGTGCCAAATTTCGGCCGCTTGCAATTTCGGCCACCTTTTTTGTTCCTCGAATTTCCATGAACTTTTAGATTTTACGTACTCTAGAGATTATACAATGCAAAAGAATAACAAAAAATGTAGCTTCGACAAACGAGATGATGTGAAAAAGGCATTGGAAGAATTCCCGAAGGGCAAGGAACTATGAGAATGAAGGTGGCCGAAATAGGGTACCAAAGCTATGTCTATTTTTATTCATTTTAAAATGTATTAAGAATGATTTTAGAGTAAATAAAGACGGTAAACTCTTTACAAGGTTCCAAGCACCACTCTTCCAAAAGAAAGAATAAAAAAAAATCAATTTGTATTTAAAATATTACATTTCAAAGTTGAGACTTTGACGTTTGCATGCAACTATGCCGAAATTTGGCACACTTACCCTATGTGCCCTTAAAACTAGCTATTAAAATATATTGAAACAGATATAAAGTGTGCGAAGCTAGAGTATGTGCGAAGCCTGAAACCCTTCTCTACTGAGTTTTCTAACTATACTGAGTTTCAGATTCATGATAAAATGATAGTTTACTCTGATACCAAATTATGTATTGAAATTTTAAGGAATTTAACATTAACAATTACAATTATATACTTACAATTATACGGTGTTATCACACTTGCACATTAAAATTTTAATGTGATTCACATTAATTGTCACTTGCGAGCATCCAAATATGTTATTTGTATCTTTGATTCACTTAATATTTAAGGTTTTTCTATTTATTAACCCTTTAAGGACGATTGGAACACCGGTGTCCCATAAAGAAAATAATTTTTCCTGACTACCTAAAGTTATTTTTTCTTATATCTTTACATAAAGGTAAAGTAGAAGGTTGAAAGAATCTAGAATATTTTTTGTAAGTCTCTAGCTATTTGCTATCTAGTAAATATTTAAGCTCAAAAATGGCGAATTTTTAAATTCTCAAATTCATAATTAATTTTATATATTTTTTATACTTCCAATTTTTTTTAAGCAAAACCCTTTCGGCAATAAAAACTACAATACTCATACGTAATATTTTTCATTAAATCGAAAAATATTATTCATTGGTATTGTCATAAAAAATACTTAAGTTTTTGGGCTATTTTTGTCTCTATTGTTCATAGAAGCACAAAATACACCGAATCAGACTGTTGGACTTTCTAAAGTTAGATGTAAGACTTATCATTGATTATGTTTCTCAGTTTAATTTTTATTGTTGATTTTCAGACCGTGAAAAGTGTTTCGTCGTTCAAGGGTTAATAAAGAAGTGGACTTTGCCTGCAAAAATAAGTTTAAATTTACCTAAAGCATAAATATTTTTCACATTAAAAAATTAAAGAGAAAATCGCATTAATTTTTCGCATTAATGCTATAAATCAATTCATATCAAATTTTGCGGGCCAAGTCTACCTTTTTATCAACAAATAGAATAAATTTTGAATATAAAATGATTCAAAAACACAAATTACACATTTGGACTCTCACTAGCGACAATTAATGTGAATCATATCAAAATTTAAATAACACAGTAAGACTGTAATTTCTTTAGAAATAAAAACCCTGCTCCAGCATATAGAAATTGATTAAATGTGCCAAAACAGAAAGAATGTAGTTTTTCATTAATTTACGCAATCAAAATTCAGCAGTAAAGATTAATAATTTATTTGAAAATTAAAACAAAACTATATTACTGTTATTTAAAGTTTAGCGAATTATTGAAAGTCAAAAATTATTTTTTTATACTGCACTATAAAGTATTAACTTAATGTGAATATTTTTAAAACCAAAATGCTAGGAGGTAACCCACCCCTTAGCCTTCATTTTATCGTTCATTTCAATAAACAATAATAATATTAATAATATTACTAGATATTGCGATGGATACTGAAATGTTTTTTGCTATTTTCTCAAATTCGATTTATTCACCAGATCATTTTAAGCGTTTTATAAATATTATTAACATATGCTTATGTTAATGAATTGTTGAGATAAGTTTCAAAATTTGTCTAGATTTGCACCTTACGCTTTTTAATATTATAAAATTTATGTAAAACAAGTTTGAACTTCTTGATGAAAATTCTTCTTTCTATTAAAACTTTTTGCATACCTTCTGAAAAGTAGCTGGAAGTGGGGAACATTTGAATTCAGGCAGCATCGAAGTTGGGATTTTTTCTCCTATTTTTAAATGGAATTGAGCCTGAGCATTATCATAATGTTAATTAGTTTTACAATTAGTTTGTGGAGTTAAATAATATAGTACGGACGAGTTTCATTTAAAATTAGGAAAAATATACAATATTAAAACTACCAATGTAACTTTTTTGTAAAAATATTTAATTATAATCACAAAATTCGAGGTATCCTAAAAGTTTTACAATTTTACTTTATTATTTTGATAGGGGAAGGTGGGGCTACTATGAGCTTATGAGGCTGCATTATTATACGATTTTTTCGCCTATTTCTAAAGGAAACTGGGTTTCAACATGATGTAATTTACAAAACAATTGTCAATATAAATAAAAAATTAAAAAACGAGCTCCATATAAAAATAGGCGGAAAAATTATATATCAATGTAGCCCCACAGTACAAAATAGCTCCACCTTTCTAAATTTTTAAAAGTTTATTTTGGAGCTTTTTATTTTCAAATTTATGTCTTTATGACTCTTTTGACTAAATTTGGTAAAGTTAAATATGTAAAAAAAAATAAAATAGCACGTCTAATGGGAAAACGCCTTTTTTGTCAGAAATATTAGCAGATTTATCAATAAATAATTCAAAGTTATCTATAGAAAGCCTATTTGATAATTAAAAACACACTAGAAGCAATTTTTGTTAAGAATTGACTTCTTAAGAAATTTGACGTTTCTGCTCAGAATGATAGGGGAGACTGGGGCAAAATGTCACAAATCGAAAAATTCAAAATTAAATATCTTCCAAGGTAAAAAAGATAGCGGCTCAATTTTTTTTCCATAGATAGCCTCCATAGACCTCCTTTAATGTCGTAAGTGTCTTAGAATTCGAACAAGAAATTTAGAAAATAAAAAATATCGAAATTTTTAGTCCTATTTTTGAAATATTTTCCTTGCAGAAGATAACAATTATTACCTACTTATTTTCCAAAATTGATGCACTAGTGAATATTTTCTAAATAATTTGTATTCTTTGAATACGAATCCGCTTTCTACTTTAAAATTTCACAAAGGTTCTATTCTCCAGAAATCCTTTTATTAAAAATTGCCACTTGGGGTAAAAAGTAACAAAAGGCATAAAGCAAAAAGTAACAAAAAAAGAAAGCAATTTCTGATGTCTCACGGCGAAAAGAAACGTTATTATTATGTTTCGCCGCTTGCTGTTTGCATTGGTCAAACGATTTGTAGTCTTTTGTGTGTTTTTTTTTTCTAAAATAGCTTGAAAACCGCTTTCCGCATTTTCTCACTTTTCTCACAGGGAAAACGGTGTTTTACAAAGGTGTAGATGAATAAATTTCCAATGAAAATATGTTCTCTACGTATTTTTTCAAATTTACGGAAGCCCGTAATAAAGCGAGTCAAAATATGATAATACCCAATGTCTGGTACTATTTGCCCCAGCGTTTTTGAGAATAGTCGCAAAATTACCTTTTAGAAATTGGCTCGATAAACGTATTTCCTTACAAAATAGAGGAATATTACTTTCACGAAGTTGTAGAGCGGTGAATTTCCTACAAAACTGCGTTAATTTGAAATTTTTGAAGCGATCGAGTAGCTTGTAAAAAAATAAAATACACGTTTTGTGACTTTTTGCCCCAGTCTCCCCTAGGGAAAATTTTCTTTAAAAAAACATTATAATTCTTAGTGTGTGAAATCTTAAAAATTTCATGAAATAAAAATTTACATCCTTTTCTTTCTCAAACGTTTGGCATATGGCTATCCCACTATAATATACTCTTCTTCTTCTTTTGAACGTCATAAGAAATTTATTTTGATTAAATCGTGATGCTCCCGGGCAATTCAATAAATTGGATAATTTTTTATAATAATAATTTAATAATAATATTAATAATTAGTGTGTTCAATTTGTAATGCATTTACTTGGTTTGAGTTTAATGAAACATGTCATATTATTAATTCACAATTGGAAGTTTAAAGCTACTGGTAATAATCATGTGGTTGCCTCAAGTCCCTCAAGTGCATTGTAAAGTCATAATACGTTTAAGAACTTTGAATAGGAGTACAAGTACATCGAATAGAATTAAATTGGTAAAAAGTGATTTATATTGTCGTCTTTTGTGAAAAAGACGTTACCAGGACCAACTGAATGCGCTCTCTCCTGTTTTTAGTATCACAATCTTAGATAATAAATTCAATGAAGCATGTTCTTGGCAAGAATTGTAATCTCCCGAGAGGAAGATACCTTGCTTGTGAAAAATTCAAGGAACTTCACTCAATTGAAGACTCGTTATTATAGATATTTAAATTCCTAGAAAAGAATGTTGCATAGCATATAAGTAGAATGTGACTTTTTTAATACTCAAGATAGGAAGCTCCTGAATACAATCCTTATATTTCCCAAGCAACATCCAGATTTTCCGTTTTTCCAGAAAGATGTGCCAATTTTGTGGAGAAGAAGATGACAAAGTGTTGATATAATCATTGCAGGTATTATCTCTGGGCGCTGATGTTCTGCCCGAGTACAAGTTGCAGAGTCCACGGATCCATAAGTGGACCATCCTGCACTACTCCCCCTTCAAGGCGGTATGGGACTGGATCATCTTGATCCTTGTTGTATATACAGCCATTTTTACACCCTACGTTGCAGCATTTTTACTCAGTGAGCCTGACTTCAATCAGAGGCGCAATCGTAAATATGCTGACGACCCCATTGTGATAATTGATTTAATAGGTGAGTTTTAAATATATGTATTGTATGTACAACATGCGAACATGTGGAAAATCTACGTGATACATCTTCACAATTATTTTCCACGTGAATCCTCTCTGTCTCTCTCAGCATTGTTAAACCAACCATACTAAAAAGAAAAAAAAAAGAAAATCACCATGAATAAATCATGGTGTGAAAGTTAATAGCCTTGATGACCGCGGAAATGTGTCCACGTGGCACAACGTAAAAAAAAAAGTTTTTGCAAAAAAAAATACCCCATTTGTGGGTCAATGAGAAAAACAAGAAGATGACGCGATAAAAAAGTGCATTTGATGTGTACATATTATATCTATATTTAACTCTTTTATTAACTCACTTTTCACATTAATTTCTTCACGAAGTTAGGTGAAAAAATACCCTAAAATAAAATGTAGGTAATGAATAAAATTTGTTTTTCAACATTTTAATTTAATACACACCTCTCAGAGAGCACCTGATTACACAATTTATGCACTCTTGCTATATATTATATTACACATCAACACTGACAACAACATTTTTTCTATGAAATATCACATTTTTTCTCGGAAATACAATCTGCCCCATTTAAATATATAAAAAAAAAATTAAATTAACAGAGCTTGGTTTAATTAAAATTTAAATTTTTGTGTTAATTGGGAAAATATAGATTCGCAGAAAAGTTAATTTGTATAGCATTTATTGTGAATAAATTTAAGTGAAACTAAAAAAAAACACCCATTTGATACCCCAAATTTAAATTGGCATTTTTTTTATAAATTCTAAATTAAAAGCTTGTTTTGCAAACCAACTTAGAAGGAAAGAATCATAATCCTGTGCTTTTTGCAAAGTTTATTTCCATTTAAATTTTTTTATTAGGTAATTCAGAATTATTTCTAATTCGGAATTTTTGGGATTAGACGGACAAAAGGAAAAGGAACCATTAAGAAGTAGGGGAAGTGGGGTACCTTTAAAAGTGGGATTTTTCACCTATTTTTAAATAAAATTGAGCCTTATCGTGATATAATTTAGTTACACGAATAGATTTAGAAGCTAAATTACAGTATAATATGGCTCAGTTTGACTTAAAAATAGGAGAAAAATCACAATTTCAAAGGTGCCCCGCTTTCAAAGGTGCCCCATTTCCCCCTAATCTTTAATGTAAAGTTCATAATAGACTCACGGCGTTATCACACTTGCACATTAAAATTTTAATGTGATTCACATTAATTGTCGCTTGTGAGCGTCCAAATATATTATTTGTGTCTTTGAGTCACTTAATATTTGGGGTTTTTCTATTTATTGATAAAGAAGTGGTCTTGGCCTGCAAAAATAAGTTTAAATTTACCTAAAGCATAAATATTTTTCACATTAAAAAATTAAAGAGAAAATCGCATTAATTTTTCGCATTAATGCTATAAATCAATTTATATCAAATTTTGCGGGCCAAGTCTACCTTTTTATCAACAAATAAATCAAATTTTGAATATAAAATGAATCAAACACACAAATTACACATTTGGACTCTCACCAGCGACAATTAATGTGAATCATATTAAAATTTTAATGTGCAAGTGTGATAACACATTCAGACTAATCCTTGTCAATATTTAACCTGTAAAATTTGGCAGTAAAGGATTAGATAAACGAGATAATGCAAAGGATCTAATCGATGATCTGAGGCCCTCGATATGTCAGTTTTGAATAAATCTTTACTAAAAAATTAAACAGCCTAAATTGGGATGAGACTATTTGAGTCCTAGAGCTTGTATACTTTTTCGTGATCTTCATTATTTCTCAGCCCATTTAAAACAGTAAGGAAATTTTAAAGTTCCGAATTGGAAATGGTGCCAAACAACCTTTTTTACCCTATCTGCTTATTTGAATAAATTCAAAAATCCACCTAAATTTGTTCTAAATAGTCGGAAAATAGGCTCTCTAGGATCTTTTACCTATTTGACATTGAAAAAAACCATTATTAAGAATAACCCAAGGACATTGACGTACCTGGATGAAATGTATGCTTAATAAACGTCTAAGCACGTCCAAAAGTGGTAAAAATCATTGGAGTGTTTTGGAAGATAAAGACAAAAAAGCGACCTTTCATAGAGGAGGATAGGGTGGCTTCACACGTGTATTTCTTTCGAACATACACACTTTTCATTTTCATTTCATTTATTTCAACTATTGCTTTTGAGCTAGAGCTCTTGAAAGCAAAAATTTAGACAGAGATATAGGAGTACAAAGACTTCAATGTTTGTGTGATAGCGGCCACCGCCGTCTTAGCGTTAGTAACCAACCTCCAGAGTAAAACGGTGGAACTTTTGGGATAATAAATAAATTGTCTGGGAATTCTGGGAAAATGTCACCCAGGTTGTGATTCCGTTCAACAAGTGAGATACGTTGCCCATAGATAGAGATTTAGGTGCCGCTAAGAGTTTTTGGATATCAAAATAGCCTGGGACTTCTTGTGATTTAGAGCCAGACCATTCAATGAAGTCCGAACCGAATGCCCAACACAAGATAAATGGCTGTTCACCCGAGAGAACCCAGCCTGAATGTCAAAAGATGACACAAGCAATCAAGTAAACTCACGGAAGGTCATTCATAAAAAGGAAAAATAGAAGTGGGTCACATAGAGAACCATGAGCTACACCACTGCACAGATTTGCAGGCTCCAAAAGTTTGTTGTCAATCTTGACCCTCTGAGAGCGACCCTCAAGATATGATTTGATCAAGTGAACAGCAGAAGAGAAGAAATTAAAAAGACTATAAAGTTTGAAACACAGAGTAAATCATGAGGGATGCTATCAAAAGTCTTAGAAAAATCAAGAAGTAACAGCAGAACAAATTTGCGATTGTCAATTTCTGATGACCACTACGAAATCCTAACTGAAGCTTAACAAGTAGTCGTGCAGAATCCAAGTAAATCGTTAGTTGCTCAAGGAGCAGAGCTTTATGCATCTTCGATAGAATGGGTAGGAGGCTGATTGGCCAGATATCCGACGAACCAACTGGGTTAATAACCTTCGGGATAGGTATAACCAGAGTAGACTTCCATAAGGTAGAGAAACAAGAGGAGGCAATTACAAAATTAAAAGTATCAGTCAATAAAAGAAGTCCTGGAATCCAGCCAGAATCCATTTCAGTGATCATGGATCTCCATGTTCTGGATCAATAAGAGCGAACAATTGGCTCTCCAAGGCCGTCCCTAGGGCAACATAATGTTATTCATACAATATCATTAATGAAGCCTGTGAAGCAGTAGTGTACTGCTTAAGTTGTCACGAAGCCTGGGCTGTAGCCTAAGAAGATTTTTTGATTATTTAGTAGGATTGAAAAGGTATTATCTGATGTAGTTCTATCTAGGCATATACTAAACGATACATATTTAGAATGATACATTCTAAACGATACATCGCAAAGCTAGACAATTTAAAAACAGGGATCGACAAAAAGAACTCAGAATAAAGAAGAATTACTGTATAGAGGGATAACCGACTTTGGTGGAACTGAGTCAAGACAATCTGTCCTTCTGGTGAGCATCGGAATCTGTTGATCAAATCCTATGAATCAAACACACAATTTCACCAGAGCTTTCGACATATCATATCTTCCTCAGTGGTTCTGGCATTTTTTTTTCTCTGACTGTGGTTAGTCTTAGGATTTTTGTCACTAACTCCTCTACTTTCTTATGCATCACGATACTTATACGATAAGTGTCGAAAGCTCTGGTGAAATTGTGTGTTTGATTCATAGGATTTGATCAACAGATTCCGATGCTCATCGCAAGGACAGATTGTCCTGAAAAACTTAGCTCTCAGTTCCACCGCCGTCTACTATCCCTTTATACAATAATTCAAATTATTCCGGCAAAAATGACCAATCAGGTAGAATGAAGAATGGCTTTGTGTTACATTAGAATAATACCTATTTTAAAAATCAAATAAGAACCCGGCAAATCATTACTAAATGACCTAATATTATAGAGGCAAAAGCTTTCCATTTTTTAAAATTCATTTAGTGTAACTATGCCAGATTTCGGCTAGTTTTCAATTTCGGCCATTTCTTTTGTTCCTTGAATTTTCATGACTTAATTTCTTGCATACTCGAGAACTAATACAATATATAAAATCAACAAAAATGTCACTTTAACGAAAGAAATTATGTGGAAAAGGCTTTGGAAAAATTCTGGAAGGGCAAGAACCTATGTCAAGGTGGCCGGAATACTACCCAAAGCTATGCCTATATTTTCTTTAATTTTATGAAGAAAGATTTTAGAAAAAAAGACGATGAACTATCTATAACGTTTCAAAAGACACTCCAAAAAAGAAGTAACAAAAGAATTCAATTTGTATTAAAAAACATTATATTATATTTAAAACTTAAGACTTTGGCGTTTGCATGCGACTATGCCGAATCTTGGTACACTTGCCCTATTAAAATTATTGGGACAATAATTGAAGTATAAAGAAAAACGGTTCGCCTCTGTATTCAAACTGGTAATAAACAATAATTTTATTAGTATGAAAAACAATTTTCTTGCCTTTCCTGAGTTTGCATTATTATCTAATTCATTCAAGTATCGTTCAAGATTTTATTTCTCAATACGCAATAAGACAGTTTATTGAGTAATAAAATTTGAATTTATTCAAATGCAAAATACATGGCTTTTCTTTGAATAAAAAAAAATTTACGATTAGTTTGGATTTAAATAACTTGCGATATGGGAAATTGGTGTAGGCTTCATACTTGTGATTAAACTAATTAATTATAGGTTTGAGGAAACAAAAAGCTTAAGCGCTATTGCTGTAATGTGAGAAATAATAATTCTCACATTAGGGGCTTTCGCTGTTGAAAATTATTATGAAAAGCTTAATTGACTAAAGCTTAAATTAGTGGCTTCACGCAGTGAAAATTTGGCTAATTTTCTATTTAGAAATGAGTTTGTTTAATTGGGGGTGCATTTATAAGGGTTAGCATAGAGCTTTTCTGTTATTTTTTTCTCTACAATCAATGATATAAAAGATATTGAAAAGCGAATTCATTAAAAACGTAAATTCAACATGAGAGAGCCTATAATTGACTCGATGTATCCTTTGCATATATGGGGTATCATTTAACAATTTTTTCCTCCGTCAATATCATTTTGAACAACAAAAACTGTATAATTAAAATACATTACACTCTGAAATTATATTTTTTTTAAATAAAATAAAATAAAAAAAGGATTAATGGAGCTTTTTGCAAATGTTGTGTCTCTTTGCAGTGGATGTTACATTTGTGATAGATATTTTAATAAATTTTCGCACAACATTTGTTAATGGTCAGGACGAGGTTGTTTCTCATCCTGGTCGAATAGCGGTGCACTACTTAAGTGGGTGGTTTCTCATCGATTTAGTAGCGGCAATACCATTTGACCTCCTCCTAGTCGGAAGTGATACCGATGAGGTGAGTTTCTAATTTATTTTCTCTGACCACCATCCTTCTTGGACTGAAAATCACTTCCTGGACCATCCCTGCTAATGTCTCACCCAAACTACCCATTTTCGTATCCAACAAATGAGCTCCATGACCAACTCCCAAGCACATCAACACATTTTTAAACATATCTTTTTTTTTTGGTGGACGAAAACGAGGATGAATCCTCTAAATGTTAAGCGTGTACACAGTTGTATTTTACAAAACAAGCAATTTATGACTAAAATTTATTTAGATTTTAGAAGTTTAATTTTTGGGTAATAATTTCTTTAGATTATTCTGTCGCCAACATATAGTTTGAAATTTAAAGTCAGAAAAGCAACGCTTCATGGTTAATTTGATGGAGTAGAAAAAAGAACACGAAATTCCTTAATCCGAACCTTTACAACTTTTGAAGACAACAGAATTATAGTATCTTCAAGCATTCCTTGATGAAAATATCATTAACATTGATTTTACTGAAGATGGCATTGAATAAACGAGCAGTAAAAAGTCAAATTTAGTGAGCAAAAAATTTGAAATGATCAGTAAATAATAAAAAAAATGGTCAGTAAAAAATAAAAAAGGGCAGCAAAAAGTTTAAAAAGACCAGTAAAAAATTAAAAAAGTGCAGTACTTTATTAACAGCGGTCTGTAAAAAATGAAAAGTGGTCAGCAAAAAATTAAACATGATCAGTAAAAAATAAAACATGATCAGTAAAAAGTAAAAGATGATCAATAAAAAACAAAAAGTGGTCAGTAAAAACTAAAAAGTGGTCAGTAAAAATTTTAAAATGAGCATTAAAAATATTGAATTTGGTCAGCAAAAAATTAGAAATGAGCAGTAAAAAATAAATAGTAGTCAACAAAAAAATTAAAACGAGCAGTAGAAATATTCGAGATGATCAGTAAAAAGTTAAAAAGTGATCAGCAAAGAATTAAAAATGAGTAGTAAAAAATAAAAAATGGTCAGTAAAAAACAAAAGGTGGTCAGCAAAAATTTAAAAAGTGATCAGTGAAAAATAAAATATGGTCAGTAAAAAATAAAATTGGATCAGTAGAAAGTCAAAAGTGGTTAGCAAAAAGTAAAAAGTGGTCAGTAAAAAATAAAAAGTGGTGAGCAAAAAATTAAAAGTTAATTTTTGACTGCTCAATTTTAATTTTTTACTGACCATATTTTATTTTCCACTGATCACTTTTAATTTTTTGCTGATCACTTTTTATTTTTTACTGACCACTTTTTATTTTTTGCTGACCACTTTTGATTTTCTACTGATCAAATTTTATTTTTTACTGACCAATTTTTATTTTCTACTGCTCGTTTTTAATATTTTACTGACCAATTTGTATTTTTTACAGACCACTTTTAATTTTTTACTGACTACTTTTAATTTTTTGCTGACCAATTTTGATTTTTTTACTGCTCCTTTTTAATTTTTTACTGACCACTTTTTGTTTTTTACTGCTCATTTTTAATTTTTTACGGCATTTTTAATTTTTTTTGCTGCTGATTTTTAATTTTTTACTGACCATATTTTCTTTTTACTGATCATTTTTAATTTTTTGCTGATTAGTTTTTAATTTTTTTACTGATCATCTCGAATATATCTACTGATCAATTCGAAGTTTTAACTGACCAAATTTAACTTTTTACTGACAAAATTGAAAATGTTTGCTGAATATTTCGAATTATTTGCTGATCAAATTTGATTTTCTGCTGACCACTTTTGACTTTTTACTGACCATTTGTTTTTTGCCATATCTTATCAGCCAAGATTTTTTGAAAAAATTTGACTTAGAATTGGATTATTACAGTCAAATTACCAATTAGATTTTGAAAAATCCATAAAATCGGTTGCTGTTCAAGGTTTTGAAACCCTTACGAACTGGGCTAAACCTCTAGTCTGAAGACGGTCTCAGGCTCTAGAACCGTCCTTCCTCAAATACGAAACTATAAATTTTTAAAGAATTCCTCTCTCAAATGTTATTAAAAGTTCTCAGTTTCCTCTGCTAAGGACCAACGTTTTAGACGAGTGCGTAAAGACTTAGAATCACCGGCCTACGGTCAATCACGTTACTGTTGATACTGATATTTTAAAGTACAATTCGCTTGTCCTAATCGGGGTCGCAGGCCTAGGACACCTAGGTTTGCAGCCCGATCCTCCGCCACTTCAGAAAAGTTTTCGTAAATTATTCGTTTAAATTATTTATTGTAAATGTGCTTTTTAATAATTGAAATGTACTGTAAAAAAACAACTGTGGACACGCTTTCTATATATATTTTTTTCAAATGGAAATTTAAAGCTATAAGGCTTTCTGGTAAAAAGGCAAATACCATCCTGTACAATGCAAATATTTTATTTTCTTAATTTTAATTTTTAAAAACAAATTTATTTCCTCTTGTACAACTTTTGACCATCAATTGATCTATTATACAAAATAAAAATCTTCGGAATGACTCAATATTTGTAGGCATATTTGGTGTTAACCAATTTTGTATTGAATGTTTGCATCTAGAAATTTTTTATTCATTTCTATCATTCTTATTTCATCGGTTATCTTTATCATTTTATATGTCTTAACTTTTCTTTATGCCCTCTCAACATGTTCAAGTTTATGACCGTTGAATGTTAGAAAGAAAATGGATGCAAATCCACTATTGGAACCTTTTACAAGATAATTTAAATTAAAAAAAAAATTATTTGAAAGCAATAGAATCTTTGGAAAACTTTGGAAAAAAACATCAATTGAAGCTTAGAAAGTGTCCTAATTTGTAAATTGCATAATTCGGCGATTTTTATTATAGTATTTCTTTTATTCAATGTAAAATTGGTTAATAAAATTGAGCGAGAGATGGAAAGAATTTCTTAACCAGATGAAAAGTGGCTGTTTTGAAGCCAATCAATAAAATAATCCAAGTGAAAAATTTAATAGAGAGAAAAAAGCTCACAAACAAGAGAAGAAAAAAAGAAGTACGATAAAAAACTCATGTATACTTTCTTTTTTTTTATCAAAAGAATAAGTTTCTCAACAACAATATATTTTTTTCTTGTTTTATTTAATAAATTATTCCCGCTTACAGAATTGCTTTCAACACACATTTCTTCCATTTTATTGATTCCATGCTTTTTGCCATAAAGAAAAATATAATCATATAAATTAAGAGACTAGTGACACAATCTTTCGCAAACATAAATTTTATTGCTATTGAAAAAAAAGGACATTTGAAGTCAAAAAAAAATCTATAACAGAAATAGCGAAAAAACCCCACAAAAAGTGTCATCATACATGAAAATGACGTCCGTTTTATGTATTTTTACAGCTGGGCTTGGATAAAGACGAGGTATTTCCATATTAAATTATTTTTCCAACTTTTATTCATCAATTTTTCCCTTTTTTATCAATTAAACTTTATCATTTCAATCTGTAATTCCTTTCATATTTAATTCACTCTCAGTACTTTACACGTATATCGATTTTTTACTACACTACAATTTTTCTTACTGGTTATGAGCATTGCCGTGTTTTTTTTTTTGGTACATTTTGTCCTCCCATTGACACACTCATTCAGATAACACAATTCGATAAAGGACCTGTTGACACTACCAATTCCACACGATTAATTGGCGAAAGATACATTGAAATATTGATTAAAAAAAAAGAAAAAAAATACAAAATAAAATTTAAACGAAAAAACGAACAACGTCCCAAGATTCCTAAGCCAAAGAGAGTCCTTTTGAAAGCTCTTAGAGCTTTCAAAAGCTTATAACATTAAAGAAAAATTCTTTAAAAGACATTCATTTGGCACAGGGATCTTTCCAAAAGAATCATTTCAGAAACACTAAAAACTTTCATGTTCGAAAAAATATGTACCTCCCGCTTCTTAGAATGATTGCTTTATTTCTCAAAGAACATTGCAAAATCACCAATGAGAACAAAGTGAAATATAACTTTATAGAAAAGTACAACTTTATACAATCTTATGTGAAATCGTATTATACATCATCACAAGAGCTTTCATGGTACGAATCTCACTGTAAATTTTGCGTATTCATATGTGTGCTTTTGAGAAAATTCAATAAATGTGAACAATATGAGCTTTGCTTCCCACAAAAGCTTTCATACCGCCAACACACTTACTTTGCGTGAAACCCAAATTTTACACCAAGTGTAAATAGAGAAATATTAGTAGAGAACAGTGATGTTAAAATACACCAAATAGAGATATATTTTAATACAATTTATAATAAATTACTCAAATACAGCACAATGCAATTTATTAAAGAAATTTCATTACCATTTAGGAAATATTTCAAATTAATCCATTAATGCAATAGCACTATTTTAAATTATTTCAATAAGTTTAAGTGGTTTTGAACATTCTCAGATGGTATTAGAATTAGTTATTCTGAACTAAAAGCCTAAATTAATGTTCATGTTAAACAGAGTGAATTAATTATGTAAATTATGTAATTAAGAAAACGAGAATTAAAATGTAATAAGCAATTTATGAAATTAGAAATAATAATAATAATAAGTTTATAGGTTCATGCCCAGGATTCAAAAAGTAACATGTAGGACTATAACATTATCAAACACCAGTTGAGGCGAAAATATTTGAATAAATTAGAGGATAGTGGGGCATATTCGTAAAGGGACTATACCGAACATAGTCATATTTTTCATTATATAAAAGATATCAAAGAACAAGACGTAGAATATATTCCTTGATACTACCGAGATACTTCTCCATTGAATAAATGATCAACATAAGTCCAAATAATATAAAATCTTTGTCATCTTTGTGCTCACAGCTAGAATTACTGTGTTATCACACTTGCACATTAAAATTTTAATATGATTCACATTAATTGTCGCTGGTGAGATTTCAAATGTGTAATTTGTGTGTTTGAATCATTTTATATTCAAAATTTGATCTATTTGTTGATAAAAAGGTAGACTTGGCCCGCAAAATTTGATATGAATTGATTTATAGCATTAATGCGAAAAATTAATGCGATTTTCTCTTTAATTTTTTAATGTGGAAAATATTTTTGCTTTAGGTAAATTTAAACTTATTTTTGCAGGCCAAGTCCACTTCTTTATCAATAAATAGAAAAACCCCAAATATTAAGTGACTCAAAGACACAAATAACATATTTGGACGCTCACAAGCGACAATTAATGTGAATCACATTAAAATTTTAATGTGCATGTGTGATAACGCCGTTAGAAAAATTCGAAGATCATCATCAAAAGTAATAGCAAGGCATTTTGACATCTTAATTATTCGGCCAGGTGGCTCGTGTAACTTTATGTTCGAATTTCGAAAATGTCTCGAAATCGATATCTCTTACCGTTTGACCTCAAGCCAGGTAACAAACGTTTCGACAAATAAAAAAAATCAAATATTAATTAATAAAATATATAAGAGGGAGCGATATGACTAGATTTAGGTTTCATTTACTCTTATTGAAATGTCAAAAACATATTTACAAAATAAAAGTTATTGTGTGCTGGGTATAAGTCATTTACGAGTACTTTATCGCTTCAATATCAATTAAGACCAATACCTGTGTATTTGAAATATCACGAGCTTTCCAAAATATTCAAATTTAAGCAAATCGGTTTAAAAATGGAACGTCTAGAGTGGTTAAACTTTGACTTTCGAAAATTCGGTATCGAAAAATATTTCTGTCAAATTTGGAAAATTCGAAAAAACCGATTCTTTCCGTACAGAAGTAGATCTTGAAAAATTCGATCTATTTGAAGGTCCAAAAAAGAGACTTTCTTACTACTTGATAATTCCGCAAGGTGGCGGAAGTTACATCCTATTCGAATTTCGAAGTGCTCAAGTGTCAAAATGTGACGGTCTTCACATTTTTGTGAGGAAAAAACAGAACAACGACGTTTACTGTTCTTGCCCCAGTATTTAATCACTCCATAATCATTAAGTAACTCTTTTGCCACCTTTTTAGTGCGATATTTGATAAATTTTCCCCACCTTGTTCGAAAATTTAGTATGAAAATTCGAAAGTGAATTTGAATTCTTCGAATTTCAACGACTTTTTGTGCAAATAGAGTTCCATTTACCTTTTATCCAAGACACTATTGGAGAATCATAATCTACTTCTGTTTAGGCTCATTGTATATACCGCTCTCTTTTTGACTTCGAGCAATACAAAATCCAGGAATATAAACGCGTGAACAATATTGAAGTCGTACTATATTCATCACAAAAATTTTTTTTAAAGTCATCCATTATCAAAATTTCCTAGTCTTTCGCGAATACTTTTTCAGAAATCATTTGAAATTTTATTTATAAAAAATATATACCATTTCATTAAAGATCTAACACGATTATTAGGAACTCATTCAAACTTATTTTGAATTTCAAGACCTTTCAAGGAAATCTAACTTTACAAAACTTTTTTCAAAAAAATACGAAGTTCAGAGGGTTTTAATCATTAAACTGGTAAAAATCATTAGAAGTCATTAAAAGAAACGTCTCAGTCTGGAAAAAAACAAATTTAAAAATAAATAGGGTCGGAGGAACGTCTGTTTGACAGGGAACCTATATTGACACTTTTGTCAAAGTGTTGAATATTATTTAATGTATCTAGTAAAATATAAGTAATATAACGTTTTTTCTGTAATATAGATTTTACTATAAACAGAGATGTTCAAATTTTATATCCCAAATGGTACAGAGTAGGGTGACAATAGGTGCTGACACTAGTTCTTAAAGTGTAAATAGACGTTCCTTTCACCCTAACATAACTGGATTCTTATTCCAAACCAATTTTTAAAAGAAACATTGTTTTTTTGTAGAGGAAAAGAAGGCAGAAAAACTTGAATGGATGTTCTTACAGATTGAATTTGATTCTTCAAGTATCTCTGCTAACAAAATCATTGGTGTTCGAAGAATTTCAAATTTATTTTCGAATTTTCAACTACAGATTTTCACACAAGTTTAAAATTTCAAACTATGAATTTGTTAAAAGAGTTACTTATGTCTTCGGTGCACCTTTTAGCTCTGTATAATTTCACGAAATCCAAATTCGCGTCTCAAAATTGGACTAAATTAAATTTAATTTCGTGTGATGTTCAAAAGAAGAAGAAGAAGAGTGCACTGTGATGTGAATTTTGATTTTATGAAATATACCTGATCTAAAAAGTATTCCGGAGCCATTAGTAATTTATGAGCTGAATTTTAATTTACTTTTCCTGCGACAAAGTGAAGATTGACACATGTTTGACACTCAACGCACTTCGAAATTCGAACAGGAATTACATAAGCCATTTCATTGGTTATTGAAACCGATTTTCGAATGCATTTTCTCTTGGGTAGATTTCGGCTATAAGCTATCGGAATAAGAAATATTGATTTATAGAATATTACTGAAGACCTGTAGGGGAATCCTGTAATTTTCGTGACATTGTCACGCATGAGTTCGAAACCTGACAATGCCATGCGAGCTTTTTTTATCATATCATATGAGTTCGAAAATGCAATTCATTTAATTTTTAATGAAACCCCTTTACTTGATGATTTTATGAAAATACACCACGTCTTGGTGGATTTGTTTAACAAAATTTATTGTCATTTGAATTGCCAGAAATCTCAAATATGTGACTTCTGACAAAGCCACGCGAGCTGAAATGGCAATGTCACGGCTACAGAATCGCATTTTCGAAAAAGCTCTCCTAAGATTCGAATACAATTTGTCATATGGCATTGCCAGAGCGTTACAGAATTCCCCTCCTGGCGATATCTCTAACTGTTTTGTCTTTAGGTACGGAACAGATGAACTACCTCTTTTGAAACAAAAGTTATAATCACAAAACGTCAATTTAGTACAAGTAAAAATCTAGAAAGTTCGTTCAGTTTAATTAAAATTTAAGGAAGAATTCTCCTTAAATTAATTTTTTTAGTTCCTTTAAACATTATGTCTTCAAAATTTAGATAATAACAATTTTTTATTGAGACATAAAGACTAAAAACAATATGTAAATAATTGTGCACAAAAGAAATGTAATTTAACATCATAGTTAGGGTAAAGTGATACAAGTTGGACATAGTGTTACAAGTTGGACAATTCGCCGGTACAAGTTGGACATGGATTTTTTCTTGATAAATACAGTACAAAATTTGTTTTTAAGCACAAGGAACCAAATTATAAAACTAAAGCATTAAAAATATACAAATAAAAATGAAGTACTAAATTTATCAAGAAAAAAAGCCCTGTCCAAATTGTACAATTGCCCAACTTGTACCATTGCCCAACTTGTACCACTTTACCTTAGGGGTTATTGAAGTATTTGCTTTTCACAAAATTTTCATGACTCTCATTAGATGGAAGAACACTCGTGAAATTATCTGTCCCTTTATAATATAACTGTTATGTGCATTTGCAAGAGTATTATTTATCTGGTAATCTGTTTGAATAAGTCACCTTGCAAGATCCTAGATGTATACGATCCTAGATGTACCTAGATGTGTACACGAAGACTCACGCGATAAAATTGTAGACCCTAATGTTTTATTTAATCCACTGAGAGATGCTCCTAGTAATTAAATTCACTGCACCATATAACGAATTCAAGAACTTTTTGTGAATTTTCTTTTTAAATTATTTTAATGAATGTTTTAGTCTATTCTAATTTTTAATATCTAAAAAGATATGAAATCTTATAAAACACTCTCTAGTGATTCTTTCTTCTGTTTTTCTTCAAACTCTATTTTTCATTTCCCACTTTCTCACTTATTTTGAATTAGTTCTTCAAAAAGCTAAAGCTCAGTGTTAGATTCGGAAGATATATTGCAGAGCTTTGCATGAAATCACGTCAAAAATAACATAAACAAGATATTCTGCTGATATGAGATGTGAAAATTGTTTCCTTAAGAGACCTGACACAGCCAAAACACTGCTATTTAGAATATAATATTTATAAACTTGTCATAACATGATATACATGCAAATATTTTAAGTAAGTTTTAAACGTAAAAGGTTCAATCTATTCGAGAGAACTCTATTAAAATTATTTTAATATGGAATTATTACTCAATGAAACTTTTTGCTGTATTTATTAACTTTCCAGTTGCTTTTTTTCTGATAATTTATAAACTAGCTTTCTCACAACTTATTGCATATCTTCTGAATCTAATAAACTGTTAGCTGATGCAGAAAAATATCTCAAAATTGGATTACTTATGAGATGGAGATAGTATAAGGAAAATTTTGCCACCCAATAAATTGGATTTATTCAAGAAATATTTTCTTCAAAATTTTACTTGAAAAACCAAAAAACATAAAATCATCTCCTGGTTCAATTCCTTAGAGTTTGTGTTCTTCTTTTGTATCTCTTTTCAGACCACAACCCTCATAGGGCTCCTGAAGACTGCCCGACTGTTGCGCCTTGTGAGAGTGGCCAGGAAAATCGACAGGTACTCCGAGTATGGAGCTGCAGTTCTTGTCCTGCTTATGGCCACATTTGCTCTCATTGCTCACTGGCTGGCGTGCATTTGGTAATAGATTTTTTTTCCATCCTGGCAAAAACTGCTCTTCGACCTGAAATCAGGATTTTGATGAGTTTGGCTCTATTCCAACTAACTTGAATACATTTTTTTATTGTATCTCTCAAATGTGATTCTCAGGTATGCAATTGGCAATGCAGAAAGACCAATCCTAAAGGCGAAAATTGGTTGGTTGGATTCGTTAGCAAGTGATAGTCAGGAGTACTACTTTCCAAATGGAACTGGAGGACCCTCAATTAAGGTATACAATCCTTAAAATGAATAAGAATCTCACTGAAAAAGACACGAAAAGTTTTCGGATTATTAAAAAAAAAAACTCAATTGAAAAGTTTTAATGGAAACTTCAACCGACACAAGATGTTTCTTCTACATTTTTTTCTTCAAAAACTAAGTTAACCCTTTAAGGACGATTGGAACACCGGTGTCCCATAAAGAAAATATTTTTTCCTAACTACCTAAAGTTATTTTTTTTCTTATGTCTGTTCATAATTGTAAATTAGAAGGTTGAAGGAATCTAGAATATTTTTTGCAAGTCTCTAGCTATTTGCTATATAGTAAATATTTAAGCTCAAAAATGGCGAATTTTTAAATTCTCAAATTCATAATTGATTTTATTTATTTTTTATACTTCCAATTTTTTTTAAGCAAATCTCTTTTGGCAATAAAAACTACAATAATCATACGTAATATTTTTCATTAAAGCGAAAAATATTATTCATTGGTATTGTCAGAAAAATTATTTAAATTTTTGGGCTATTTTTGTCCCTATCGTTCATAGAAGGACAAAATACATCGAATCAGACTCTGTTGGACTTTCCAAGGTTAGATGTAAAACTTATCATAGATTATGTTTCTCAGTTTAATTCTTATTGTTGATTTTCATTCCGTAAAAAGTGTCTCGTCGTTAAAGGGTTAAATCTGTCTATTACCATTGAGGGAACTACACAGAAAAAAGGATTTTGTAAAATTGTCCGTAAATGTTTGTGAAATCCTATGGAGGACTTACGAAATGCTCGTGAATCGTATAACCTTTGTATGTTTGTTTGTACGTATTTGTTCGTATTTTTTTTGTTTGTCTAGCAAAAAATTACGAACCAATGACAAAATTTTACGAATATTTTTTTTATGTGTTTACGAACATTTACGAACAAATGTTTGTAAAAGTACAAAAAATGTTCGTCAAATGATCGTTTTACGAACAATGTTTGTGAAAAAAGTACAAAATTTTGCGAACTTGTTTGTGGGTTATACGATTCACGAGCATTTTGTAAGTCCTCCATAGGATTTCACAAACATTTACTAACAATTTTAGAAAATATATTTTTTCTGTGTATACGCGGAGTTAAATTCAAGAAATTGTTTCTTTCAATTCGACATCTTTGTAGTACAAAATTTACCATAAGTAAAAGGTATTTAAATATCGAAAAAATTGGAGTTAATTCTTTAATGAACCATTAAAAAATTGTTAGATATTAAAAAAAATATAAAAAATATTGTTTATTAAATATGAAAAATATAATGTCCTTTTATTGTTCATAAATTCAAAAGTACTTAGCAAACAGAGCGAAAAAAACTTAGTCTTTAGTTCTTATCAAAAATCTTCAAGTCTTTATCTTCAATACTCACAAATAACAAATTAAGCCGAGAAACGACTTACTTAGTAAGTGGGAAACAGGTGGAATTTAGTTAAATCATCATTAAGACGTCTCTCGGCTTGAGACCGCTTTAAAGATTTTTAAAATTATTAGTAATAGGGGAACTGTGTTAAATTTCTGACTGCTCGTAATATCGGACACTTATTTTCTTTCTCCAAATTCTATATTTTTTTTTTAAATAATTTTATTAAATTTGTATAATTTTAAAGAACTAAAAGAGAAACACATCTACGAACGAAATACTGCTGCAAAAATCTGGAAAAGTTCTGGAAAGCAAAAGATTTCGAGAAACTTTATGTCCGATATAGCACACAGTGCATTATCTACAATTTAATCAATTTTAAATATATTAAGAATAATGTTTTTAGACTCCTGATGAAAAGTAACAAAAAAAATGTAATTTATATTTAAATTAGGGGAAGTGCTTATAATTTGATATAGGGTTGGTTTAGGCTATTTAGGTCGTCTAGGCCATTTTCCCAAAGTTTGAAGTGCGATATTTTCAATACATATTGAACTTGGTAGGAGGGGCAGAAGTGTTGTTTGGAATCTTGTAAAGTAGTTTATCGTCTTTGTTTTCTCTAAAATTTATTCTAATAACTTCGAAAACGAATTAAAAATGAATCACGAATTTGACATTAATTTTTGACGCTTTGCTTGTAATTTCGGACAGCTGATAATTTGTATTAGGACTTCAATTCTCTTTCATTTCAAGAACCCAACTAATCAAGTCCAACTTACTACCCCGTGTTCGGTGGTGTCCAACTTTACGCTCAGTGTCCAAAATTACAAGCACGTCCTTTATT
Source organism: Phlebotomus papatasi (assembly GCF_024763615.1). Lineage (NCBI taxonomy): Eukaryota > Metazoa > Arthropoda > Insecta > Diptera > Psychodidae > Phlebotomus > Phlebotomus papatasi. The sequence goes on from NC_077223.1 coordinate 103,795,983, forward strand.
TTCAATCTAAAGATTATGACTTTGTTTTGTTTTATCCGAACACATCCGAACCTGGCACAGGTAGTTAATCAAACTGCCATTCAAAGTTCATATTCTCGGGTGGATTAGAAACTATTCTGATTGAATTAGGGGAAAATACCCATGCTTCGTACGAACCCAAGCTCAATTATGACCAAATTTTTCCCATGTTTCTCAATTAATGTAACTCGCTGCATCCATATTTTAAAAACTAGGGCAAGGTGCCCAGTTTTTAAAATATATTACCGAGTCACAATTAATATATAGGAAAAATGTTGTCATTATGAAACTTGATATCATACAAAGCATTAGCACTTTCCCCTGAGCTTAAACGAATTCTATCCAAACAAAAAATGAGAATATTTGTTTAAATTGTTTCTTAATAAAAACTAAAAACTAAAAAAAATGTTATTAAATACTGCAAAAACTTGAGAACTATACAGTAGATTAAAAGTTCCAGTGTATATCGCTTTGTGTAGTTTTATTTCTTGCAAACGACGCATCGTTGCAGTCATTTGAAACAAAGAGGTAGATAACTGTTCCGCTCAAGGTTCACGGTAAATCTGTAAATTGTACCGATTTTCCGATTTCGCACGAATTTTGTCGATCTTGTGCCGGTTTGCCGAGTAAGTCTACAAGATTAATGTTCCCAGTACAGTGCCTTAAAATTTACCACTGAAATTATCTCTAGGAAATTTATATTAGACAGGTTTAAATAAACGCTATACTTCATAAGAGCGAACTAACATTTAAATCTGCCGATTTTCGTTAATGAACACGCTGATCTGTCATTGTCTTGTCAAATTGTTTGCAACTCTTAGCAAAATAATGCCAATCTGGCGATTTGTAGCTCCAAATCGGCACAATTTCGACGATGGCCGCTCACGGTTCAATCTGATAACCATCTTAGGGGGAAGTGGGGCACCTTTGAATTGCATTGGGGCACCTTTGAAATTGGGCTTTTTTCTCCTATTTTTAAATGGAATTGAGCCTTATCATGACGCAATTTAGCTTCGCAATTGGTTTGTTGAGCTAAATTATATCATAATAAGGTCCAGTTTCATTTAAAAATAGGAGAAAAAAGCTCAATTTCAAAGCTGCCCCAATTCAAAGGTGCCCCACTTCCCCCTATATACGTCACTTGTTTGAGACACATATCCAAATACAAGAGAAATCCAGATAGCACAGTTGCTGATGAAATCGGATGATATATTATTCGAGGTGCAATTCAAAGTAATAATTTTCTAAATCATCACTCCATGAGCTTCCTTCCTGCTTAAGAAGTGAATTAATTAGGAAGTTAGCACCTCTTGGGAGCTTTTCGCCCCTGAATTTTTGCACGTTATGACTTGGAAAGCATTAACATAAATTCTCAATTTTTCCAGTCACGATACGTAACGGCTCTCTACTTCACTTTTACATCATTAACTTCTGTTGGATTTGGAAATGTAGCACCCAACACGGATGCTGAGAAAATCTTTACCATTTGTGTTATGCTCGTGGGATGTGAGTAACTTCGACAGTATGACTCCCATCAGGTGCAATCGATAAAATTGTGCTTTTTTTTCTATCTCTCTGCCACAAAGCTCTCATGTATGCAAGTATCTTCGGAAATGTATCAGCTATCATTCAGCGATTGTACTCAGGTACAGCACGGTATCACACTCAAATGCTTCGTGTTCGGGAATTCATTCGATTCCATCAGGTAATTTGGAAGACAATAAAAGAAAAGTTAAATTTTGAGAAGAGTCACTCATTCGCATCTTCATTGGGGTTTTAGATACCAAATCCGCTGAGACAGCGACTTCAGGAGTACTTTCAGCATGCATGGACTTATACGAATGGCATTGATATGAATTCCGTTCTCAAAGGCTTTCCCGAGTGTCTTCAGGCAGATATTTGTCTCCATCTCAATCGCAACCTCCTCACAAATTGCTCTGCCTTCGAGGGTGCCAGTCCCGGATGCTTAAGGTACAATATTTGAAAAGGGAAAAAGATTTCCAGTCAAATAGGAGTATCCTCATTTGGTATTTTTATTTTCTTCTTGTCTCATTGCAGAGCACTCTCGCTCAAATTCAAGACAACCCACGCACCTCCGGGAGATACTCTTGTGCACAAGGGCGATGTTCTAACGTCTCTCTACTTTATAGCTAGAGGATCCATCGAAATACTCAAGGATGATGTTGTGATGGCAATTTTGAGTGAGTTTGAGAGTAAAATATGAATATAATAGTGCACAACTAATCTCTAGAAACAAATATTAGCTGATGCTAAAATAAAAATACAATCTTTCAAAACATCTCGTAGAGCTTCTCCTCCAAAGCTCTTTCAATATTTTGCATTTTCCCATTTAATTAAGCTTTCAATAAACGCTCAGACGAATAATTAAATTTTCCAGAATCCTATCATTAAGGCATGCGTTATTGCCATTTAAAAACTCATTTGTTTATAACTCTTGCACTATTTAATTGAGTGGAGTAAAATTTTAATTGAGTATACTTCACAGGAAAACGCTGTTATAAGCAAGAAATACGCGATTAACCCTTTGAGGATGAGTGGATGATCCAGCAGTAAAAAATTAAATTGGCTCAGTTCTAATGCAAATTTAATTATTTTGCCCCTAGTCCCCTTCGAGTGGCCTTCAAAGTTGAAGCCAAATAATTACTTTCACATACAAATGCGTATGGAAATTTTTCTGCACTCGTGATCGTTATGCTAAATATTTAAAAAGTGAGAAGTTTTTCCGTATTATCAGATACCTTTCCATATGGAGGAATAAATATACTAAATTTTTGTTTAAATAAATTTTTTCCTCGGAACACTGTGAGCTGAGTCCGAGATCAATTTAGGAATTGGCTTCAAATAGCTCCGTATAAAAAAGCCAACTTGCCAGTCGCTTGTTTTGCCCTTTTGTCTTTTGTTTTTTGCCTTTAGAAGTATGAGGAAAAACCTTGGGAAATTTCTTACTGATTGATAACCTACTCATCCACCATGGGTTAAACTAGCCACTCATAGAGTAATAAAACGGGGATCTGGAATTAATTGCTAGTTTTCCCAACATTTGGCTAGTTTGAGAACCATCGAAGCATTATATGTACAACCTATAGGAAAAATTTTAACCCCATTCTAATTAACAGTTTTTGGTAGATTTTCTCCATCTTCTGGTAAAGCGTGTTCACGATAAAATTATTCCAAATGATTTGATATTTGATAAACATTATAACACGTGTTTTTGCCTTTCTTCTGGTGAAAGTCTCACCAAATTCTGTTCATTTTTCACTGAGACGAAATAATAATGGAAAAGGGAAGGGAACTGATCGTGTACACGTATGTAAAAAATCCTGGAATCAATTACACGGACCTTGGAAAACTCACAAATAGCTCATGCCAGATCGTCCGGAGGGTGATTCTTCGATTTCTCGAAAAGGCGATTATCGTCGACATCTGTGAGGGATATGGCTAAAAAACTTAAATGTTCTCCCAGTCTTGTGCATAAAATCAAACAGGAATGGACTGAAGACTTTTAAGGCCAACGCAGCCCCTCATCGCATGGATGCATAAAGTCAGTCAGCTAAAACACGAGCTCAAGGGCTGCACGATAAGATGATGTCTGGCTTTAGTGGGTGTATCTTGATGGATGATGAAACACACGTAAAAGGAGACTTCAAACAATTACCAGGACAGTAATATTACACCGCAAAGTCTCGCACAGGATGTAAGAAAAATTACAGGTACAAAAATTATGAAAAGTTTCGAAAAAAAGTACATGGTTTGGATGCCGATCTGCTCATACCCAATCCGCAAAAAAATACTCTGACTCAAAAATGATTGGTTAGGTTAATAAATGGTCAAAAAAATTACTCCTGATTGAAATCTTAAAAATTAGTCATATTCGGGTCGAATTTTGGTCACAGCATTACTCAAGATTGAATTAGTAATATAATAGTTGTTTTACGGTTCTAAAATTTACTCTACCATTCAGTAACAAAAGCGACTCCAAATGACGGTATTTTTTTGTACAAAAAATGACGCGCCAAAAACAATGCATTTGGCGTCCTTCTCTAGCACATAGGTACGAAATCGACGTACACACTTTGAATGAAAACGTTAAGTGCACTTCAAAACTTTGTATTGCATTACCACTGTAGACAATATTTTCTCAACAATTCTTCACATTTTCCATCGTTTTCTACTACGTTCTATGTAAATTTCTCTAATTTTTCCCTAGTTCACTACTCACATTTGCGAAGATTTTTGCCGTTCGCCTATTGCTGAATGAGGCATCCGACATGTAGAAAATTTTCCCATTGGATGGCAACAACACAAAGAAATCTTTTAAAATTTTCACTAAATAGGTCTTTTCGACACAAAATTTTAATCACAGGACACTCCAGAGACTGGAGCAAACTCCTAAATCACAAAATTTCATTTTGCAAAAAAAATGTTTGTGTGTTTATCATGAAAAAAAAATTGCCTAATTTTCACTTAACTTCTGTCGGCATTGTACTTTTTCGAATCACAACACACATCTCTACTGAAGGAGCTTTTCCTCCCAATGTACACTATTATATTGTTGAGAAAACACGCGAAAATATCAATTACTTTGCGAATTCACAGCTCTGAATAGTTCTATTTGCCATTTGACAAGTGAAATTTCCCCTCAAATATATCCAGTGAGGAGAAGAATTTTTATTAGTGCACTGGAAGTCGGCGTCATATTTTAGTCGTAGGCGGGTAATTTCAGAGTTATTATGACGCCAAATGACTTCCGTAATTACCGTCATATTATTCCCCACTTTCCGTCATTCGACTCTCTGACGACCGTAAAAGGACCCGTTTTTGGAATCCAGAATACATACATCCAACGGTAATCTTACTCCAAATTGCTATTTGGGATGGACGTCAGAGCAAGGGGTTCTTCTCTCTCTTCTTCTCCAAAAACACCTGTTGCCTCTGTACAGATGCCATGACATACCCCCGATCTTCTGGCCAGATTTGGCGTCGTGCAATTACTCAAAAGCAACCACAGAATGGTACGAGGAGAACGACGTTCGTTATGTACCCAAGGAGATGAATCCGCCAAACACTCCAAATCTCCCTCCAGTTGAAACATATTGGACTATTATCAAATACGATCTGAAAAAGAAAGCTTAACGGGTCGAGAACATCGAGGACTTCAAGAAAAAATGGAATGAAACAACCAAGAACCGCGGTGATGACCTTGTACTGTACTTGATGGGAGGACTCAAGAAGGAGATTAGAGATTTCGCCAACCAAATACTTGAATACGAAAAAACTAATAGATCTAAAAATTGAAGTTTCAAAAAATATTTTTCTTTTTTTTAATATTATGTACTTTATTTTTAAAGCATTATTCTTGGGAACAATTTTATCGTGGACACGCTTTATTATCCATAATTGACCTTTAAATGACTTATAACGATAATTTTGGGTTTGAATGCTCATAAGAACTTATGCCATTTAACTTTTGGGAGTTTCCGCAACCCAATAATGGGTAATACAAGCAAACTTTTGGGATAAGTGGTTGCATAATGTCTTGCTTAGATAATTCTACAAGACATTACATAGAAGGAATTTTTTATTTGGTGATAATGTGGAATTACTTCAATTGCAGGCAAGGATGACATTTTTGGAGAGAATCCCTGCATTCATCCCACTCTGGGGAAGTCCAATAGCAATGTTAGGGCTCTCACGTACTGTGACCTTCATAAAATACATCGCGAAGATCTTCTGGACGTCCTAGACCTCTATCCAGAATTCTACGAAAGTTTTGTCAACAATCTCGAAATCACCTACAACATGAGAGATGTGAGTCCTTTTAATTAACTTTCAGTAATTCAGCATAGAGTTTCAGTTCTCTTTTCCTACTTAGAGTCTTTGATGGATTAGTAATTAGCCAGTTCAACTTTGATGAGAATCCTAAAAACAAAAATTAATTTGAGAGACAAAGAATTTAGAAAGAGTGGAAAATTTTCTTTAGTGATTTTTCTTTTTTCTCGCTTCTTTTTCTCTTTTTTTTCTCTTCCACTTAGAAAACTCAGTGTACAATGTTTATAATGTGTCTACTCTCTATTTCCTTTGTTGCTCTCCCAGGATGAACAGAGCGGTGTAGAGTTAAGACATAGGTATATGCGAACGTCCAGCCACGATAGAGAGCGAAATAGTGAAACTAGATCATATAGGCTGTAAGTTTACCTTACTGAGTTTCTGTTTTTCTTGACAATTGCAGTAGAAAATCAAATACTAATCAAACTGAGATTTGATTTATTAAGAAAAAATTGGTTTTGATTGCAAGGAATATTTCTGTACCATTTACTTGGAATTCAATCGCCCTGAAAAGATTTTAATTGTATTTCTTGTCTAATCACTAAAAATTGGAAATCAACCTGGGAATTATGGAAAACCTTGCAAGAATTTTTTATGTCTCTTTTTTTCTCTTTCTTCAAATAAAAGTTGGATGCTGCTGCTATAAATTCTCTTCTAGAAATTAATAAAAATGTTTTTTTCAAAAGCTTCATTTTATTTGAAACATAAATATTTGATAAACAAGTTTTCTTGGAAATTCTCAAAAGAAAAAAACTGTGTCTTCCCCTTTTGAGATGAATTATTAAATCATATTTTTTATACATCTCCCTTTTTCTTAGTTAAATATTGAGAAAGAATATTCCTGAGGGAGTATAAATATTTTGAAGCGTTGAAAAATCAATATATTACATTGGTAGACTGTTGATAGTTAATTAAAGAGTATAAATCGCTCTTCTGAGTGTTACAAAAGCGTATGTCATGCCCACCTTAGATATTATTCATTAGATTCTCTTTAAATATATTTTGTTATTGGTTTAAGAAGATATCCTTTAATTTAAAATGAAAATAAAAAAAAAATTACGAAAAATATTCACTCTAACGTCAGTGAACCATTACAAACGTAAGGGAATATATAATCTTAATAACCCACAAAGCTATTTTTTAAGCTGCATATTTCAAACGAGTTTATTAATATTGTTTTAATAAATATTCATAAAATTTCCTGCTTGAAAATATCAAGCATATATTTTGATTAAGGGCAGAACCACATTGACAATAAAATGATCGCCGTAGCCTCACCGTATTTCGTTAATTTACGCATTTTCATTGCAATTCTTACGCAAATTTTCCATTACCGTATTACCTTATCGCGTACACGGTGACACTAGGTGAAAATAATTTAAGAAAATTGAAGAAATAAAACGAAAATTCGATAAACGATGAACAAAAAAATGAACCGAGAAATTAATCGTACAGTTTTTTGCTCACCGTTTATTGCATTTTCGTTTTATTTTTTCAATTTTCTTAAATTATTTTCACCTAGTGCCACCGAGTATGAGATAAGGTAATACAGTAATCGAGAATTTGCGTAAGAATTGCAATGAAAATGCATAAATTAACGAAATACGGTAAGCATTTTACTGTCAATGTGATTCTGCTCTAAGGGAGACTGGGGCAAAAAGTCACAAAACGGATATATTATTTTTTTATAGGCTACTCGAGCACTCCAGAAATTTCTAATTAGCGCAGATTTATAGGAAATTTACCACTCTACAACTTTGTTAAAATTAGTGGAAATTTTTCGGAGGAAAGCTCCGTCCGGACGCGGTAGCACAAGCTGTGGAGTCTTCAACCTAAACGATCAAAAACTCACCCTTCTCCAGAGCTTTCGACACGCTCCGTGTCTTCTTCAGTTCATTGTGTTAAACAGTTTTTAACAGTGTATCAATTTTGAATTTACTAGAGTTACTCAGCCACTGAGGAAGACACGGAGCATGTCGGAAGCTCTGGAGAAGAGTGAGTTTTTTGTTCGTTTTGGGTTGAAGACTCCACAGCTTGTGCTACCCCGTCCGGACGGAGCTTCTCTCCGAAAAATATCCACTGAAGCTGAACAGCAATTTTTCCCCACGATTTGTTAAAATCATTTTCCTCTATTTTGTAAGGAAATACATTTATCGAGCCGTTTTCTAAAAGGTAATTTTGTGATTATTCTGAAAAAAAGTTCTGGAGCAAATAGTATCACGCATGAGATGAAATTATCACATTTTTATTCGATTTAGTGGGCTTCCATAAATTTAAAAACCAGTGATAAACCCTGATAAGCTTATGGTAGCTGAGATTCTTTACGGAAGACCTCGGGGTGCTTGCAACTCGAAATTATTAAAACTTCGATTTTGAATTGAATTTTGAGGGTAAAGAAACTGCATCGAGCAAAATGTTCTTGGCGGTCGAAATGAATAAAATTAGCTCGACGCGATTCTATATCCTCGAAATTAAACTCACAATCGAATTTTCAAGTATTTAGATTTGTAAGGACCCCGTGTTGCAAGCGCCCGAATGTCATGTGCAAAGAATCTCAGCAAACATAAGCTTACTGGGCTTATCACTGACCATTTTCTATTCTAAATAGTTCGAGTACATAAAACTAAACAAGAAGAAAAGCTCATTGAAATTGGTAAATAAACCTTAGAGTTAGAGTCCGGTCAATTTCGTCGGGGTACAGTGAAATAGAGTGGGGACGGATGTGATCCACTACTGAAAAGGTCTTGAACTCAGAAACAATACGTTAAGATTTCATAGAAATTGCTCCATAAAGAAGGAAAATGCAGTCCGGTCAAGACATTTTTGATTATAGCTCAGGTCAGGGAACATCAAGGGAGGAGTGTGACCCACTGTTAAAAAGGTCCAGGCCTCAGCTACAACATACTGAAATTTAGAGAAAAATCTTCATCTAGTTGTATAAATATTCGAAAATCCATTTTTCCATTAATCGGAATTTTGATTAAATCGGATGAATTTGAGATGACAGTAGGGTTGTAGTACTCCAATAGCATTCTAGAACACTAAAATTTTTCAAATTTTGACAATTAGACGTCCACGAAAATTGATTTTTGGCGCATATGATATTCGTAATCTATGAGTGTCAAAACGTGTAGCTCTGTAGATCCAAAATTTGGGCCCTATCTCACGAGGTCGCATTTCACTTCAGACTACAAAAGCTGAGATTGTAAAGAATCTCAGCTAAAGTAGGAGGATCATATTGATTCACAAATGAAGCATATTTGATCTATTCGCAAATGATAAATTAAACTTAAAACTTAGGAATTTAGTAGAAAGGAACCGGAGTTCGTCGGAACGTGGAGTTACTCTTAGAAAACGGCAACTCTTCCCAAAGCTTTCGGCTCGGTCTTCAAGCCGTCCACTTGTGGGATTCAGTGGGATTCAACGCCTGATGAAGGCTTGGAGACCGAGCCGAAAGCTTTGGGAAGAGTTGCCGTTTTTCTAAGAGTGACTCCACTTTTCGATGAACTCTGGTTCCTTTCTAATAAATTTTCCTAACGCCGGTTTTCTCACAATTAAAACTTGGAATGCATATTTTCCACGATAGAACATGTTTTATCATAAACTTATTACTCACAGCATATTTCTCCAACAAACGTAAATTTTTAATTGTTTTTATTCGCTTAATTAAACGTCAAGAAATCGACACTTCTGAATGGATCCCTGGTGATCTTCTTATTTTTACCAGTGAACGAATCGAGTTAAAATACCAAAAATTACCTCATGTTTGGTAAATATTTGCTTCAGCATCTTTCAAAATTTTGACAAATATAATTTTAAGAAAATCACATTTCTCTTCCTATAATAATGTGTTGATTACAAATCACTACATCATTTTGGAGCCCGTTGAGAAATAAAATATTCGTTATGACACGTTTTTCTTCTAGATTCTCTTTTTCTTATAAATTCTAAAAGAAGAAAACAAGGCTAATGATGTTCTTTTTATCACAGAGCAACATTCTAGTAAAAATCTCGTAAAAACATATTCCGATAATAAGATTATTGCGTATTTATATTAAGTTAATATTGATGAACTTTATGCCCTAGATACATTTACGACTTAAACCGAAAGACGACTTAACGTAATTATAATCAAAACAATGATCAGATTACATTTCCATCGATTTCTGACCAATTAGTCTCTCGTATTCAGCCTATGATCGGCTTAGTTAGTGGGAAACTGATGGGAATTTAGTCAAATCGTTATTTAAATATTAATGACGTTAAGCCGTCTCTTGGCTAAAGTCGTAAGTGTTTCTAGGGCATTAGAGAGTTCAATTAAGGTAATGATACAAATACAAGTGTTTCTCAAACGAAGCTATATTCAGAAAGTACAAATCTCAGTTAATTACTATCAGATTTCTGCTGTAATTGAATTATTCCCCATTCCCCCAAAATAGTTTATTACAATTAGAGAAATGTTGCAGAAGTAACCTTCATACTCGACCACAAAGTAGATGTGATTTAGGGAACGATAGAGTGTCGGTCAGTCAGATGAGTGATAACGATATGGACTTCACAGCCGACGATCGTCGTCAGCAGTACAGCATATCAGGTAATTATCGCAATTGTTTCCTTATCATTCATCCTCATTCCACAAATTTATTTAACACCACAACAGTCATAATAGTCTGTGACATAACATAGCAAAACTTTCTAATGAGAAAATGCCCAAAAATATATAGGGATGATTACACACATTAAGAGAAGTATTCCCGATCTGAGATCCATTAAGCATCAACCGTTAGAAAATATTGGTAAGCTCTTAAGCGATGCGTGTTTTAACTTGTGTAATTAATTATGTTTGTGTTGGTTTTTTTTTGTTGTAATATTTTTCTTTTAATTTTTGTGAATGTCGAGTCCTGTTTTGACCATAAACACTTTCCTGTTTGCGATTGAGAGCTTCTATTGTCATGTAATTGCTGCAATTTCTGAAGGCAAAATAACTTTTAATAAAATGTTTCTGCAGTGGAGACGCCTAGTAAAAGCTCATGCAGTGGAAAACAAACAATTTTATCTAATTTCAACTGGGAATATGTCTGAAAAAAATCTCAATTAAAAGTACTTCAACAGAGTTTTAGCTTGAAAATAAATTATTAGTGGAACAATCTCAGTCGTGAGCAAGATTGTGGCAGAATAAGTTACTTTGCCTGCGAGAAAATCCTGGAGACAAAGCTCTCATAGTTTTTTGCAATAACCAAGACACATTCTTGAAGCATGGATTTAAATTGTGCAGTTGACATAAAATCTAATTAAAATTCCTAATTTTTTTTTTATCCTGTTTGAAGTTTTTTTTTGTTGGTCCCTCGTGTCTTTGAAGTACCAAAAATAGTTTGGTTTTTTTTTCTAAATAAAATTGATTGGCGTTGGAGATAAAATTTGTTAGAGGATGGGAGAATATTGGTGGAAAATAAATTCGTATAATATAAATGTTTCATCCCATATTGCCAATGTTGCCAATTAATGCTATGTGACGTATGCTGCACTGTGTTCTGCATTGCGATTTGTGACGATGATAAGGAAGACCAGAGGTGTGAGCCGAAAAACTCTAATGAAACTTTACCATCCACAGAGAGTCCTCGACACACGACCAGTCACAAACACAGCCCAACGGTGCAATCTCTCAAAACCGCGGCCACCGTTGCAACCGCCGCGGCGTCACCATCCGCCGATGCTGTGACTCTGAGTGCCGTAACCACGAGGATGTGCACGTGTGGTGCCAAGGAGAGTGAAAAGGGCGACACTAATATGTCTCAAGAGACAGTGAAGCCCCAAACATCCATGAATGATGTCACGTAAGTCGTAACACGCGATACTAAGAGGTGTGCGCCAAACTAACTTCATTTTATAATTTTGCAGGAGCCTCGCGAATCAGCTCAATGAGATTACACAGCGAATAGATGGGCTGGAAGTGACTCTTAGGAAGGACATTCGCACCATCCTTGACATTCTGCACCAACAACAGCAGATTCAAATGCAGATTCAGCTGCAGCAACAACAAGCGGCCGCTAAACAGGCCATGACCACATCTTATCAGCCGTCCGAAAGCGATTTCTCCTTTGACATGTGTACAGCGGCCGACAAGGCGCCCGGACCTGCCCAGTCGCCTAGGAGCAATGTCCAGAGATCTGTATCGCAACCGGAATGTACCAATGAGAAGAGTCTCTTCAAGTAAGTGTTAATATTGCAGGAGAGGGCATTTAATGAGGGGGCACACAATAGGTCAAGTGGTAGAGCACTCGCTCTGTGATGCAAGTACATATCTCAGGTTCAAATCCCCTTTAGGCCACCAAGAATTTTTCTGGAGGCAATACAAACACGCCCAAAGATATCCCTTGCTCTACAGGTCGGGAATGTTGTCCTCTTTATCCTCCAGACAATGTCAGCAAATCTCATGTGTGCTAATGCTTTTTCTTTTAAAATGGGGGCTAAGTGCGCAGTGTCCCATAAACAGGCAAATGTCCCCTATAAGCTTTAGCAGGATACTAATCCTGCCTTCTATTATTTAGTTCTTAGGGCCTTGACAGACCTGAGGATTAGCCGAGAGACGGCTTAGCGTAATTTTATTCGAAATAATGATTATGATGACGATGATGATCATGTCACATTTAAGATTAATATTAAGATTAATACTTTCTGAACTGCAAGAATGCCAAAAAAAAATAGCAAGTGTTTTACCTTGCCTCTCTCTTGTGTTTCGCTCGAAAACTGACCGAATCACAGTTGGCAGTCATGGAAAATTGCTCGAATTGCCTGTAATACGATTCAGAAAGCAATTAATACGAACAGTAATATCTTACTCATCGTATTACTCCACTAGAGTGTACTCTTTCTAACACACGTGATATTCCATTTGAATTTTGAATACTATATACCTCTCTCTCTGGCTTTTCTTAATATTAATATTAATCTTATATGTGACACCGCGGTGATAGTTAGATTGCGTCCTATAAAGACTACATGGCAGTTGATAACCCCTAAGCACTAAAATGGTAGAAGTTTTACCTTCAGACATACAATTTTTGTTTTTTTTTTTAGGATAAGAGCCCTCTTGGCATTGTCATAATATTAGGACTGCATTTAGTCATCCGAGTTATTTAAGTTTTAGGATAATCGAGAGTCTGCTTAGCACTATCATGATAGTAGAAGTGTCATCCATTCTTCAACTATTTGACAGTTAATAGACTTTTGAAAAGAGCAGTACTACTTTCCTCACCACTAGATAATGGCTAGCGCAACTTTATCAATATGATAGTTGCACTACGTTCTGTTACTCAATTTTTTTAAAACCTTATGGTGCTATTCCAATAAATAATTAAAAGAAGACATCTTTTCCCTAAACATTTTTTTAGCACATTACTGTTCTCAAGTGCTTCTGCATTATTGACTTTTCTTTGTGTTGGTTGTTGTCACGATTGTTTTCCCAGTCTCCATCTTGTTCCGGAACCACCAGGCAGTCGTGAAAGGAATCAAAATAAAGTTAAGTCAATTACGGTGCTATTCCAATGAAAAATTAACATGCTTTTAGCCAGGCAGCAAAATCCCGAAAGCCAAAATCCCGAATGTTCAAAATCTTGAAAGGTATGAAATTAAATGGAGGATAATGTGTAGAATAATTTCGCAATACACAGAAAATTTCCCTTTGCCTCCAGTAAGCGCGGGTGCAATCGTGGGAGTAGCTATGACACTTTAAAGAATTCTAGATTTTGGCTTTCCGGATTTTGACTTTCGGGATTTTGGCTTTCGGGATTTTATCTTTCGGGATTTTGACCGGGACCCAAATACGGTTTTAGCGCTTAACCCTTCAAAGACGATTGGAACACCGGTGTCCCATAAAGAAAATTATTTTTCCTCACTACCAAAAGTTACTTTTTCTTTATATTTTCTCCAGTTATTTGCTATATATTAAATTTTTAAGCTAAATAATGACGCATTTTTAAATTCTCATTATGAAAAATAATTTTAAATATATTTTATGTTTCCAATTTTTTTTAAGCAAAACCGTTTTCGGAAAAGAAACTACAATGCTCAAACATAATATTTTTCATTAGATTGAAAATTATCACTCATTAGTATTGTCAGAAAAATTACTTAAATTTTTAGGCTTTTTTTGTCCCTATCGTTCATAGAGAAAAAAAATACACCAAATCAGACTTTGTTGGCTTTTCGAAGGCCAGATATAAGACCTTTTACTGGTTTTGTTCATTGGTTTCATTTTTTATTGCTGATTTTCGGTGCGCGTCGTTAAAGGGTTAACTGTTCTCAAGTGATTCTACATTATCAACTGTTCTTTGTGTTAATTCCTGTCAGGACTATTTGATGGTTTTAGTACACGATGAAGATTGAGGAAAACAGTCCAGACTGAAACCAACACAATGAAAAGACAATAATACAGAAACAATTGATAAGAGTGAAATACTAAAAACGTGGTCTTTTCACTCTTATCAATTGTTTCTGTATTATCGTCTTTTCATTGTGTTGGTTTCAGTCTGGACTGTTTTCCTCAATCCTCATCGTGTACTAAAACCATCAAATAGTCCTGACAGGAATTAACACAAAGAACAGTTGATAATGTAGAATCACTTGAGAACAGTTAAGCGCTAAAACCGTGTTAATTACATCATGCACTAAAAAAAATGTTCAGGAAAAAAATTTCGGAACATTTAAATCACGACGACGTCTTGGGGGAATAGTCGAGATACGAACCAATACAATGAAAAGTCGATAACGCAGAAGCACATGATAAAAGTCATGTACTAAAAAATATTCAGGAGAAAGAATCTTACTGTTTAACTACTTTATCAACAGTGAATAAGGAAGTATGAATCTTAGAAAATTAGTCTTCCATTAAAACGGGAATGGACATACGAACGTGCTATTAAAAGATTAAAATAAATGTTTCCTCCTTGTGTTAATGCTCAACCAATTAATTCGGTAAAAGGAAAAGCTAAAAGTCTCGAGGGAAAGATTAAGTGCTTTATAAATTTTTATAATGTCTCAATTGTATTCGGGAGCTGAGGAAGTAGCTTTAAGTGATACTTAATCATTGCTTAAATTCAATTTTCCTGACAATGGGTCTATGAAAGCCCATTAAATATTAAAGTAGACTTTTGGATCTGACAAAAGAACTGAAATCACGACATTTTTCGTCAACAGGTGCTCGAAGTTCTCCTCGTTCAACCAAACAATGGAGGATGCAGATAACTGGACAGTTTTTGCTCCAATCGCCAAGCTCGAGTCTCTGGATGAAATTGATCAAGTGAGTGTTTTCAATGCCAAATGCTACTCCACAGAAATATAAGGATTACTTATGAATTTTATAAATATTTATCTTGCAGGATAGCAAACATTCCAATCAAGATAAATCACAATAGTAGATACTA
The DNA here is from genome assembly GCF_024763615.1 of Phlebotomus papatasi. NCBI lineage: Eukaryota > Metazoa > Arthropoda > Insecta > Diptera > Psychodidae > Phlebotomus > Phlebotomus papatasi. Next base: position 103,811,270 of record NC_077223.1, read on the forward strand.
AGGACACTTTTGTCAACTTTCTTAAGCCTCTATAGAAATCTTTGCACATTTATTCAAGAGATTCAGCCGAGACGTTATTTTTTCGCAATCGCTTTGTGAGATTTTCAAAAACGTTGTTGGAAGGATCGTCTGAAGAGTTTTTCCTTTAAAATATCCTTTGGATTTTCCATCACACTGCCTTGAGAGAAAGGAAAAATTCATGCGAGAAAATCTCAAATGGTGTCTTTTGTCGATAGTTCAGCTAACTTATAATGGAGTCTAGTAAGGTCAACGTAAAATACGCTCAATTTAGCCATTGTGTGGAGATTAATTAAAAGAAAAAAAATTAAGTACCTTAAGAAGCAAAGAAAAAGACAATTGAAAATCATTATTTTAAATTGTTAATCATTTTTGCTGAAGACATTGTGTAATTATTGAGGGTAAAGGGGAAATGTAAAGTGTGAATACTCGCAATCATAGAAAGTCCTTAATTTAATTGAAAAATTGAATTAAAAAAGAAGTCTTACTCAGCAAATGTATAGAAGATCTCAAGATACTTTAGTACGTAGTGCAATGAGATAAGAACAGAAAGTCTGTGAGATAGTTTTATTAAAGAAAATCTTAATAAAAATGTCCTGTTTTTTCCCCATTTCAATTGAGACATCATTTTACTACGCAAAAAAAAATAATATTTTGCAAAATTGTTCGTAAATGTTTGTGAATTCCTACTGAAGACTTACAAAATACTCGCAATGCGTATAATCCACTAAAAAGTTTGTAAATGTTTGTACTTTTTGTACAAACATTGTTCGTAAGATGATCACTTAACGAGCATTTTTGTTCTTTTGCAAATATTTGTTCGTAAATGGTAAATGGAGAAAAAAAATGTTCACAAAATTTCGTCATTTGTTCGTAAAGTTTTGTTAGACAAAATTTCACGAAGAAATGTTTGTAACAGATAAAAAAAAATATTCGTCAAGTGCTCAAGTTCCAAAAAATGTTTGTGAAGAAATACAAACTTTTACAAACTTTGTTTGTGAGTTCTAAAATTTACAAAACATCTTGTAAGTCCCCAGTTGAAATTTACAAACCATTTACGAACAATTTTACAAAATAGTTTTTTCTGTGACCCTGAATAAAAGTTTTGTAAAAAAGCAAGAAAAGTTTGTCAAAAGGATGTTCCTTCATTGACTGTATCTTTTGAAAAATTTGTCAAAAGGATGTTTTTCTAAAGGCCTCTACACATTGGGAACAATTTTCATCAAAAATTGAATTTTTGACAGAATTTTGACGTTTCTGCCTGCAGCATTGCAGCCAATTTCCCTCAAAAAAGCAATTTTTGACGAAAATTGTTCTCAATGTGTAGACACCTTAAGATGTTAGAAAAAGTTTTGTCAAATTGATAAACATCTTTTTGACAAAATTTTGTCAAAATACATTTATCCCCTTAACAAAACTTTTTCAGGGTAAACTAATTTTTCCTTCAAAACAGTCCTCAAAGAAATGTCCTTTTATCTTGTTAAACGTTTTTGCTTGATAATTTCTTAAGAAAAAAAAACAAAATCTATTAAACTTATAGAGAAGTGTTATTTAACTTGCTTATTCCTCGGAAGCTTAGTGAGCTTTTGCATGATAGAACAATTCAACGAAATGCAAGAAACAATTAAAAAATAAAATACGCTAAAGAGCTTTTCGGAAAACTAGGAAGCTCATTGATAAGAATTAGCAAGAAAATAGCACCCCTGTGTTGAAATCGGACTGATAAATTAGAATGATTTGAAAGGAGTTAAATTCCCTTTAACTTCTTATCACATAAGATTTTTCTTTTTGGGAATAGACAAATATTAAATGCGATATAAGTTGATAATTGAGCATAAATTCATTTGAATTACGTATATGAGGCCTTTTAGAGTATAATAATAAAAGAAGGGAGAACTGGAGAATTTATAGGAAAATTCTCAAGAATAAAAATGTAGCATCATGAATGAAAAAAAAACAGATAGGGGAAGGTACCCATGCTTCGTATGATCCCAAGCTTCTTAATGACAAAATTGTAGAAACTGGAGCAAAGTGCCCATATTGCAAAAGCCACATTTATTCAGAAACACAGAAAAATTTTGTAATTATGAAGCTTGGGATCGTTTGTACGAAGCATGGGCACTTGCCTCTCAAATCATTTTTAGTGAATTCGTCAACAAGATGTTCATATTGAAAGACAAAACAGTGAAGAATAAAGATTTATAAGATAAAGTAATGGTTTCACAATTCTCACAATTTCTTTGTTCTGCATGGAAATTTGTGGGAAAATTCGGTTTTTCTTGACAATGTCGTGACTATTTTATCTAACTTCATTTTTTGCGGGAGTTTAGTTTTAATCGTGTTGAAAAAGCTTCGTCAAAAATGAATATTAATGGCTCCGGCACACCTTTTAGTTCAAGAAAATTTCATGAAGTCGAAATTCTAAACCCTTTCTTTCTCACATGTTTTGCATATGACTATCTCATTCTTTCGCATACCAAATTCGATTGAGCTAAATTGAACTTGGAGTGATGTTTAAGAGAAGAAGAAGAGTGCGAGAGAATGAGATAGACATATGCAAAACATGTGAAAAAGAAAGGGATCCGAAATTCGACTTCATGAAATTTTCTTGATCTAAAAGGTGTGCCCGAGCCATAAGCCACGCCCTTTTCAGGAAATACGCTATATTTTTCAATTTTCACTAGCAAATCACTACATAATGTATTCAAATGCATAATTTATGTCTCCGGCACACCATTTAGATTGGTAAAATTTCATGAAATCAAAATTCGCATCACTTTACTTCTCAAAAGATTTGCATAAGTCTATCTCACTCTTTGGACTCCAAATTTGACTGAACTAAATTTAATTTGGCATGATGTTCAAAAGAAGAAGAAGAGTACGAAAGAGTAGGATAGACAGATGCAACACTTTTAAGAAAGAAAAGGATGTGAATTTCGACTTTATGAGAGTTTCCTGATCAAAAAGGTGTGCCAAAGCCAATTAACATTGAAAAATTGAATCTATGGGAAAGTACTCTCCCTTCGAACGTTCAAGCCTTCAAATAATGTAAATTTCTTTTATCTTCCCTAAAGGCGTCTACACATTGGGAGCAATTTTCGTCAAAAATTGCGTTTTTGACAGAAATTTGACGTTTCCCCCTACAACGCTGCAAGGAATTTCCTTCAAAAAAGCAATTTTTGACAAAAATGCTCCCAATGTGTAGAGGCCATAAGACATTTATATACAATTATCACGTAATTATATAATTATGTGTAAGTCTCTTAGGAAAAATAAAAGAAAACTCACGTTATTCAAAGGCATGAACGTTCGAAGGGAGAGTACTTTCCCCTATTGCATCTACTGCCTAATCTACTGCAGCTATTTGCTAAGGGGCGTGGTCTAAAATTCCTCTTAGACTGAGCTCATTCAAAAAGCCAAATATTATCCCCCTGCAGAGCATGGATTTATTTTAAAAGAAGTCACAGCATTGTAGAGTATTCCCGATAAATTTTTCAAACACAAAAAAATATTAAGTAAAAATATTAGAATTATTCTCTGAGGGTTAGGAATCTTTTTTGCGCAATTTTTTCGTCCCTCATTGTCCATTTAGAGAAAAAGTATCCCTTTCCTAGCAATAAAAAATTTGTCATCATGTTCCAATATCTGCAGATAAATTAAATTGCATTTCCTATTTCAAATTTATTTCATTTACGGAGATATCAATAGAGTCCATAATTGTAGGAAAAAAAAAATAGAATTTCGTGTTTTAATCTATTTTAAAGGAAAAAACAAGCCCTGCAAATTTTTATTGAAATAAAAGGTGCAAAATGGAAAATAGAAATTGCCTCAATGTAATTTTATAAATAAAGGGAAATCATAGATTCGATAAATATTTGAATTATAAATGAATATCAAATAAAGAAAAACGAATGCCATAATATTGTGTACATTTGTGACTTTTTGCTTCATTGAATCAATTTAAAAAAAAAAAAAAACTATTGCAGAAAAAATACCATTTTAAAATAAATCAATTTACGAAAAATTTTGTAAATAGTACCAGATAGAGGAGGTGCAAAAAAAAAACACGGAGAAAATCATCAACAATAAGGAGAGTGCTTCAGAGAAACCAAAAGATGGATAACTTGTTGAAAAATAAATTCTTGTTGCTACATAAAATAAAAAAAAAGAAAAGACAATTGATAATGCTAAAATTCAATGAAAAAAAGCACACAAAAATATTGTCACACGCTTCAGGAAGTCAAAATTGAATGAAAAAATACTGACAGATAAGAAAATACAAAAAAAAATATTATTCATTTACAATTAAAAAAAAACATGGAGAAAGTGCGACAGATTTTTAATAAAAAAAATGAGAATGAATAAAGCGAAAAATATCTTGTTTGCTATTTTTATAAAAACCTCTAGAAATTTGATTTTAAGGATTTTCATGCCCAAATTGTCTGCTAAACCATCCTTCTTGCTATTTTATATTCTTACATGATCGCGTGATAAACTTTTAATACACATTCAAAATCCAATACAACCCCCCCCCCCACTCGAAAAGCTCTGTGGTGCTTTTCCCCCCGCCAAATGCACGACAAAATAAATTGACGAAAAGCCATGGAATATTTTCCGAAATGGTGACTTCTTCACAAGAATAAACTCTCGATGTCTCTCCAAAGAACACCCCCAAAGCAATTTCCTGCCGATTTATTATCTTTTTCCACTGAACACCATGGAAAAGTGCTGCTCTTTTTTTTATTGAAATTACCACCGGAAGTCATGATGATTTCCACAAGGATGCCCCAAACCGACAAAAGGATAAAAAATCCACTCTATTAGAAGGTGCTTTATAGGAAATTTGGCGCGAAAAGCGGAGGTGTGAAAAATGAAAGGAGAAAAATTATTGCAAGTCTTTTGTCGATACAACAATGAAAAACTCCTTTTTTTCCCACCCAGAATGTGGCTTTATCGTCAAAGAAAGCACATCGCGAGGCAAATTTGAGAAGCTTACGGAGCTTTCAGTTGAGCGCGAACTGAGAAAGAGTCCAGACGTGGCCTTAGAATCATCCGCGAAATAAATCCCTCAATTTGTGCCTTCACAGTGTCTTCTTTTTCAAATGAAAAGTGACTTAAAGCTGCCTTTAGACTCCCCGAAAATAGGATTTTCAGTGAAGTGAATACGATGGTGATCCAAAAGAAGGGTTAAGAACCCTCCAGAAACCGTAAAATGACTGAGAGTTAATTGAATTTCTAATAATGTGAAGTTATCTATTGTGATATCAGACGAGATTGACACGTCAAAAGGGAGAAGATTATGAGACATCTCTGGATTTGGTAAGTTTTTGTAAATTTTAGACTAAAAGTTCAAAGTAATAACCATAGTATAACGACTATACCAGTTCTCTTAAGTACTTTATTTACTTTAAATTCCAAAGGGTTATAGGGGTTATAGGACCATACTAAGGCCTTTCATTTTCTGCCTTAAATTATTACAATCGGTTCAGTTAAACTAAAATAATAATTATTTAATCATCAAAAAACAACGGAATGAGTTTGCCTAGATTCCGGGGCAAATGTAATTTGCAAGAATAACAAAGTATTTTAGCAGTAAAAACAATAACATAAGAACGAAAGCGGAAAATCACTGTTAAATAGTGAGAAGTCTTTGGTGTTTAGGAGAAAATGAAGAACTTATTTAGAAGATTTAGTTTAAAAGGCTATAGAGGAAAGTTCCCAAGCTTTCCACGGTGCCAAGTTTTATAATGACTAATTTTTTCCTATGTTTCTGATTAAATGCGACTCTGCAATAGGGTAAATGCCCTAATTCAAAACCATATCCAGACGCTTTAACTTTGACACAAGATTCAACACATTAAGTTCATTTTTTTCTGAAGAGAATTACATAAATTTCCTTCTTGACTCTTCTAGGAATGTTATTGTTTAGGGAAAATTCTTTAAATATAACTTGAAAACTTCTTATATACAAGAAAAATACGCGGGCGTAAAATGCTTCTATTGGAGACAAATTAATCCAAATGGAGACAAGGGAAAGTTTCTAATTGGAGACAAACAGTGTAAGTGAAACCGCGACGAAAGGCTTCTAAAACCTTGTTGAGGTGCTCCTGAGCGCAGGATTTGTTCTCAATCCTGGTCTTTTCTCCTTTCCCATCTAAAACAATAAGAAAATCTCTCCAAAAAAAATCATATTTCCGTGGTATCCTATTGAAGCATTTGCAGACACTTCAGAAAAACCCTTTTTTTACGAAATAGGTAATTATTTCATTTGAAAACTTCATGTGCCGTTAACAATGAAGATTAGCACTTAATTTAACTAAATTTAGCCAGAAATATGACATAAATGTTAAACAAAACGAATAAACAACAGTCACCTAATTGTGTTTTTCATTGGAAAACATGGTCGATCGATGAAAAATTCGATGGTGAAAAGGTACACTTTTATTTTTTCTGAGAAATTAACAAATATAAATTTGTGAATATGAATGGATTTTCGCTTCATTTGGAGCAAAATTAACTAAATAATGAAACTGTGGTATAGAAAATATATAAATATAATAATTTAGTATTGTATTTATTATGAAAACAATGACGTTTCCATTTGGAATACAGAAAAATTTCCATTTAGAACTATGTTTTGAATTAGCTTAATTTACCCTATATTTTAAAAACAAGTCACTTTCCCCTAGTTTTTAAAATATGGATAATGATGAGTCACATTTATTGAAAAACATACGAAAAATTTAGTCATTGTAAAGCTTGGGACCGTGTAAAGCATGGGCACTTTCTCCTATACGGATTTCAGACCAGCTTAAATTTTCTAATTCGGTTTTGGAAAATGTTTGAAAATTTTGGCTTCGGATTGAATTTTTAATTGAAACTGATCTAAGGGAGAACCTGCATGTTTGAGACGTGCTGGACTATTTTCACTTTCCCTAGAAAATTTGCGACCGTCGCCGTCTTAGCGTTGGTGATCAGTTTCGAGGGGTGAAAATGACGGAAATCCCCATCATAGTATTTTTTTCTTTACATTTTTGTATTTACAGTTTTTTAATAATTTTTGTTTATATTTTTTTAACAATAATGTGCAGCGCACAATAACTTTTGTTTGTAAACATGTTTTCAAAATTTCCCATGAGAGTGAACGAGATGGCTAGATTAAGATCTCTTTCACTCTCACTGAAATGTCAAAAACATGTTTACAAAACAAAAGTTATTGTGCGCTGCACATAAAAATATTCTTTAAAATTTTACATTTTTACAAGGTGGATAAATATGTACAATAAATTGTGTTAAAAGTCACATATAAGTAGTTCTCGGCTTCTGGTTTCTGACTATTTTTTGATTATTTAGGGTAAGTGTGCCAAATTTCGGCATAGTTGCATATAAACACCGAAGTCCTAAGTTTGAAATTCAATAATTTTTATTTCATATTGATATTTTTTGTTACTTCCTTTTCGGGAGGGTTGTGTGGAACCTTGAAAACTAGTTTATCATCTTTGTTTTCTTTGAATCACTTCCTAAATTATTGAAAAATTAATAAAAATATGGGCATTGCTTTGGGTAGTATTCCGGCCACTTTTAGTGAAATTCCGGCCACCTTTTTTCTGGCCACCTTTTGTAACGCAACGGATAGAAAATTTCAAAACATCAAACAGAACGAGTTTAATATTTAGTTTAATACGTTTATATGACCCATAAGCCCTGAGATCTTCCGTGTAATTCGTCCTGCAGACCTGAAGCGTAACATCTCAAATTAACACGCAGATTCCCGTAGCAATTTGCCCTTCTTCAACTCTTCTAAGACCTTTTCCACATCATATTTTTCATAGAAGCGATGGTTTTTTTCTCTGGACAATGTAGAACTCCGAAATTGAAAAAAATATAAAATGAAAAAGAAATTTAGGAAAACAAAAGATATTGTCGGAATAGGCAACTCTACCTCACCGAAGAGACGCTCACAAAGTATATACTTTTTTACGCGAAACACAGAATCCAGCTGGGAAATTTCACCCGAAATTTTAAGATTGATTCATTATTACCATAAACAGAAACAATCTTTAATGAAAACTAATCAATTTTCATGAAAAACACCGAAGGAAAACCTTTTGCACTTCACCACAAATCAGAAGACTACTAGAAACACAATCAATCTGTCTCATTTTTTGTATGACTCTTTCCACACTGAGTTTTTACAACGCAATTTAAATTCAAATTATACCTAAAATTTAACGGTCATTGTGTTAATACATCTTAAAATGAATAAATATTTAAAAGCAAAATGAATTCATTGACTATTTGAAGATATCATACATAATTTTAATTTATTTATTTGCATGGCCGAAATTACACTCAAATTGGCCGAAATTAAAAGCTGTCCGAAATTTGGCACACTTCCCCTAATTTAAATAAATGTGCGCTATACAAAATTTCAAAAAATTAAATTTTATGAGTTTTAGAAATAAAGATTCCCCAGAAAAGCTATGCAAGCCATTGTGATGAGGCGTCGACCTCGAGGCAGGGCTAGGACAAGGTGGCTGAATCAAATTCAGAATCTTGCCTTGGAGCGTCTTGGGATCGAACCCGAACATCTTCCTAAAGTGGCGTAGGATCGACAATCGTGGGCTGCTAATTTGGATGTCATGGGCCCGCGACCCCAATAGGGATAAGCGGTTTAAAATAAATGATTGAATGAATGAATGAGTTTTAGAAAATAATGCATTAAAATCAAAACATAGAAAAGTTCCTAAACATGCCGGTTCTCCTCTATTAAATTTTGGAAAACTTAATTTATTTGTTTGTTATTTAGGATTTTGAAATCTTCGGGAACTGGGCTACACGCCTAGTCTACAGACCGCTTTAGAAGACCATTACCATCAAAAATGGTTTGAACTTGTTTCAATAAAAGCGATCGCTATTAAACCTTATTGGACTTTGAGATAAAGAAACACAAATAAATAGAAAACTGTTAAAAAAAAACTATAATAATTATTAGGGGACAGTGGGGCACATGTGAATTAGGACATTTTTCAAATAGTTTTTTCACGTATTTTTTAACAAAACCAATTAAAATGCTAAATTACATTATGATAATGCTTCGTTAAATTTAAAAACAGAGAAAGACCCGATCTCAAAGGTCCCCCGATTCAAAGATGCCCCACAACTCCCTCCTATTGCTTATTTATTTTGACCGACACCCTCTTTGCCATTTTGTAAATATATTCTGAATACAAATCAAGGGGTTGAATGATAACTTTTCGACACTATCGAATCGATAGTATCGATAAATCTATATCTGTTAAATTAAGTGACATTCTTAAAAGACTGTGAGTCTTGATAAATATCTATAGGGTAAGTGTGCCAAATTCCGGCCAGCTTGCAATTTCGGCCATATTTTTTGTTCCTCGAATTTCCACGAATTTTTAGTTTTTGCATTCTCTTGAGATTGTGCAATGCAAAAAAATAACAAAAAATGTCGCTTCGTCGAGCAAGATGATCTGAAAAAGACATTAAAAGAATTCCGGAAGGGCAAGGAACTATGAGAATCAAGGTGGCCGAAATAGGGCACCAAGGCTATGTCTACATTTTTATTCATTTTAAAATGTATTAAGAATGATTTTAGAGAAAATAAAAATGATAAACTGTCTGGAAGGTTCCAAGCAACACTCCTTATAAAAGAGTAACAAAAATATTCAATTTATATTGAAAATATTACATTTCAAACTTGAGACTTTGTCGCTTGCATGCAACTATGCCGATTTTTGGCACACTTACCCTATTAGTTACAGGAAGTCCTGCTATCGGTTAAATTTTTCAGAATCGACAGTCGATGGTATCGAAAATATTCAACTATGTACGGTCTGGTGGAGTATCGAAAATAAGTTGTCATGAGACCCCAAACAATTGAACTACAAGACAGGCAGTTTTGGATAATATTTAACTACCATAAATATGCTGTCCATTAAATTTTAAGGTGCAAACATAATTAGCAAGCATTAACATAGAGCTTCTGTATGCTGTGTTATTACCCTATAAACTTCCTTTACGAGTAAAGAACATACTTTACAAGTAAAGAATGTTCCAAAGATTGTTTTCAAGAATATTTTACCTTTTTTTTGTTAAAAATTTACATTTTTTATTATTTCCTTCAATATTTAATTTTTGCAGCCTAGGTTTTCCTTTTTATGCTCAATAATTCTTTAAAAACTAAGAATAATTCATACATTGCGTAGAAACAAAAATCATGGTGTACAAAATTGAAAAATACCCTTTCAATTCTGAGATATGTACAGTAGAGTCTCGCTATAGTCCATATTTCGTTTCAAATTTGACACTTGGGTCGCACTGTCCATGTAATTTTTTAAAATTATCAACGATTTTTAGTATTGAAATTGCTCTTCGGCTTCCACTTTCTTTGCGATTGTGGTACTTGTCCTTGCTCTCTTCATTGTGGATCACAATTATCACAACTACTTAATAAAGTTTGCCAAAAATATTAAAATAATTATGCATGTCGCATACTAAAAAACATAACCTAACTTAAAATCAGTGTTTTGAAATCAACGGTCGATAAATTGTGGACTATAGAGCGATGGCCTATAGCGAGACTCTACTGTAATAAAACTTTGAAAAATAAATTAACTTTTGAGGCCTGTTTAAATGGAGGTATTTTGCAATGTACTTTGTAGTATGAATACACTGTGCTATAGGGGAAACTGGGGCACCACCAAACAAGGGGTACCACCAAACACTGCGATTTTTAATCCGTTATTGGATATCAGAGGATAAGACCTATAGGAATTTATAGGTACTATAGGAATGCTTTTGATATTACCTTTCGAAATTTTTAAATATATTTTAAAGCTTATTAAGAAAAAAAAGAATATTTTTTAATTATTATCTGAAAAAATGCAAATATTAATTTAATGATAATAAGGAATAAAAATATAAATAATTAAATTAATAAATAAAACATTGGTTTAATGATTAAGTTTATTATTTGTTATAAAATAATAACAATCAATCAGAGTGTTAATTTTAGAATCACGATAATGGTAAACAATTTTGATATTACCAAGATTTAATTTTTTGCAAACTCAGCTTATTTTATCATTCCTGGAAGAATTTTCTATCAATGAACAATTTTCAGTGTACTTAGATCTTCAATTTGGTGGTTTAATGATTTAAAAATAATCGGTCACTCATGCAATTGTCGGGAATAAAAATGTTCGGAGCGCTAGGAGCTTTCGGAACGAAAAATGGTAATTCCTCAATAATTACCAAAAAAAATGGTCATAGCCGAGACACGAAGTGTAAAAAAATGGTTATCGCTCAGTTGTCGCTGTCTCGGCGATTTACACTTACCTCAGCTCTGTGGGCGCTCTTAAAGGATGATTCATATTTTTCGAAAAGAATCAAGAAACAAGGGGCCTCTCGACATTGCATTTTTCCATACGTTTTTGCATAGAGGCACTGAAGATTATTGGCAAGTTTTTTCCTAAAGAGAATTGATTTATCAGTTTAATATATTTCGAAATCATGCATTAAAAACTATCAAAAAATACATATTTCATAATGCTCACCGAAATAATACAAGAACTACGAGCAAATTTGTTTAAGTCGCGGTGCAATAGTTGCAAAATTTTTACAAGGAAAAATGAAAAATATCTTCACGTTTTATTAGGCTTAATGGGCCCCTGCAACAAACTTTATACAGTGGACTCTCTCTCAATCGGGCATATGGGGCAAAATGTCATCCAAAATATCGAGAGATTAGGAAGTCAATCATTGTAAATTGCACAAGAAGCGCTCAATTATAAAGAATCACGATAAAATAGAAAGAACTACAGCGAGTTTGAGAAAATTTGCTTCAAAATGAAACGTGAAAATTGTCAACAAATTTTTTCTCCCGAATGAAAAAGAGCAGATTGAGCGAAAGTCTACTGTATTACCATTAAAATAAATAGGGGAAAGTGACCATGCTTGATACGATCCAAGCTTGATAATAACTATTTTTTTCCTATGTTAATCAATATTTATGACTCATCGCAATATATTTCAATAGCTGGTACTAAGCCTCACATTTCCTAAAAAAAATAGGATCCTAGCTCTTTTTTCCTAGTTTCAGGAAGCAAAAATCAAAAATAGGCCCAAAACTGTAATTTCGATACATGATATTTCATAAGTATTTCTTAATTAATATCGCTGTTCACGAAAACTACTATCATAGGCACATAGAGGGGTCATCAGTACTAATATTTATGTAAAAATATTTTTACTTGGTGGACACTGTTTTTGTGGGTGGTGACAAATTCATAAATTCTACTTGTGGCCATCCTATATTTTAAGAAGGGTCCATGAATGATAATTTTAATGTGGCAACTATATCATTAGATGTGATTATTTCATAATTACACATATTGCAATCCGCCAATTTTATCGACAATTAACATAATCTTCAACCCTGTTGCCTGAATTTTAAGGTTGCAGAATGACATTTTCATGGACTCAAAGTGAAAAAATGGTTTTCGCTAGCGCCCTAATGTCATAAAAACATGGCTTAGAAAAATTACATAAAAGTGATTTTAAAACTAATAACCAGTCTTACAAACGATTTAAGCAGATAGATTAGAGTTCCGTCTAAATATTGATGTGCAATTTTTTGTATCCGGTGATTTTTTTGCAGTGAAAATGGGCCTCTGAATTGTCGAATCAATTATTATACAGGAAGGCCCCGGACCCAACTTGTATAAAAATCGCTACTGAATTTCCATTTTCTTCTTGAGGAAAATCTAAGGATTTCCAGGAACTATTTGAGGTTGGATTATGAACCTAATAAGTGAGACATTTTTTTGTCATAGTGGAAGAATCGCTTCGGTTTGTGTGTTAATCAGAAAATAATCACAAACCTTGGATATCATTTTACAGTATCAAGCATGGTCACTTTCCCCTACATTAAAAATATTAAAGTTATCTTTAATTTCAAAGCTTCTCATGAGAACTTTCTAAACTTCTGAGCACCATAAAGTTTAATTACCTTTAAGACCTTAGTAATTTTGTGCTATCTATAATCGAATTGGAGGGGTTGATTGCTCAAAATATTGTGCTTTAAATTATCTTATTTTCTCGAGAGACGACCATTGAGAGCTTTAGAAAATCCCCAATGAAGCAAAATTTTCTCTGTTTATGGAAAACAAGCCCTTTTATATCTCAAACTCAATCTCTCCATAATTTTCTGCAAAACTGTCCATTTATGAGAGTGTTAATCCAACAGTAATCACTATTATGCTGAGTTTCATCCTCAATTTGTGGTAAACTTTTGAATAAAGATTTTGTGCTGAAAAGACAAGAATTTACGCAACTAAATGCAATCTCTTTTATGTGAAAATTGCTTTGTAGTAAATAATGGGGATTTATATTTGGTTGTGCACATTTAAGCAATTTCACTGCAAACATAAAAGCTCCCATAGAATGAGAAAGCTCAAAAGGAAGTTTTAATGGTGAATGAATTCTTCCTATGATAGAGTCCTCAAAGACATTCTTTTGCAAAACTTTTTATCATGAAGTTTGCTGTAGAAAGTTAATTTTCCAAGTAAGAAAGGAACCTACGCAAATAAATAGAGAAAAAAAAGCTCAAATAACTTTCATTCAGGCAGTTTCAATGTCTCAACCCTCATAAGAAGTTGTTACAAAAATATCCCACAGACTTTCTATCTTGGTATCAGACATCGATATAGAACCTCTCCAGTCACTCATTAATCATTTTTCTACAAGGGTTTTAAGATAATTGAATTTCTCACCGCGATTGAAAGGGCAGAAGGGCAGAAAAGCAAGAAAATTTCCTGCATGATTTGTATCTCTTATTTTTTTGCAAAAAAAAGCTCATTGTGCCTCAAATTGTTGAACTTGAATGTTTTTTTACGTGCATATAAAATAAATACCAGAAATAAATTCAATATCGTGATGACTTGACATTAAGGAGAACGGTGAATCTCTCAAAAACTTCCAACAAATTCATACCATCCCTTTTCATTTTGGTTTTTAATGCCAAATTAATTGTATTACACTGCACTAAAAGTTGTGGATAGAAAGCTCATGCGATATTGGGTGCTTTTTCTGCATAGCAAGCACACAAAAAAAAAACTGCTATACCCCGTATTTATTTAATAATTGTAAAGCTCTCTTTTGTAATGTGTTAATTTTCCCTTTTTTTTGTATGATTTTGCATAAACTCACAATTAACATGCAAGTTATTTCGATAAAATGGAAAAGTTGGAGGATGACGAGCACAATTCTCCAGCACGGATTTCACCATCGATGCCCTAAATTGATATAAAAGCATCTCAAGTGGGATATCCAAATACCTTCCATTCTTCAGCACTTTCTGTTTATATTAATTTAATCGCAACATTCCCAAGAAACTTATTCCCTTGGAAAAGAGAAAAAAAAAGAGTCGTTGAAAGTTTGCAACAAGATACGAGCTTTTATCCTTCTGACAATTTGTCGCTAAACTTCAATGGAGAAAAAGATGATATTTGTGGAAAATTTTCAAGGTTCGCTTCCTCAGGCACACAAAAGAATCCTAAGCATTTATTACTCCACATGCAAGAATTTTCAGGGTTGCAAAAGGGTTTAATGAACCCCTAAATCGATGTATCAGTTTAGGTATAGATTGTTAAAACACATCAAAAAATTTGCAAACTCATTTTAGAAAAGCATGTTAACCGCCTTATCGATATTGCTTCCACGGAGGAATTGCGAGCGTTCAGTTAAATGAGTAATTTATCTAATGAAACGGTTTAATACAATCGCTCATTTGCAACCACAGGGGCACAACTCCAAAAAACGAAATTTACTGAAAACTGGTCTAAAATAGTGAAAAAGAGGGGTTGCAAAGCATCCTAGGCTTTTCGAAATGCTCAAACTCGTGACTTAGATACTATACCGCAAAAGTACTTTCGCCTCATTTACCGTTTACCAGTTCTCAATAATGTGTAAGGTTCCCGTCTTAAATTTTTATTGTTTTTCCTCAGTATTTGGGAGATATTTTAATTTTATAGATTGATGATTTTGGTATATATTTTTGTGGACGTTTTTGGTTTTTAAAGGATTTTCTACACAGGATACTGGTCAGAATAGGCCTAAAGGCCTAAGACCTTGGTAAGGGGGGACAGGTAAGGGGGGAAACAAAACAAAAAAAAAAAAAACCAGTTCTCAACCGATTTGAACCGATTCATAAATCTCTCAAAAGATCCCCCAAAATATTATAGTTTTAAAAGTAATAGGATTGATTTTCGGATAAAATTTTTTTATTGGTTTTGAACCGGTTCATTACCGATTAAAAACCGATTGAAACCCCCAATCCGCAAAAAACTACTCTGACTCAAAAATGACTGGTTAATAAATGGTCAAAAAAATTACTCCTAATTGGAATCTTAAAAATTAGTCATATTCGCGTCGAATTTTGGTCACAGCATTACTCAAGATTGAATTACAGTAGAGTCTTCTAAATTCGAACGCTCGGGGGGTATTTTTGACATTTCTCACCTCCCAAATTCGAACGATTTTTTCAAAACTAACGAAATTTGTGTGGGATTAAATTGTATTTTGAATCAAAGTCTCTTTACTTTCTCGAAAGTTTTAGTGGTAACATACTTTCTTTTCATTTTACACGACCATAATGTATGTAAACATTCAGGAAGAAGCACAAAAATATGATTTTCATTCACCTAGAATACGAACTTTCTAACATAACCTCACAATTGACATTTTGAATCCAAACGGTGTTCGAATTTGAGAGATTCAGATTTGAGAGACTCTACTGTAGTAATATAATAGTTATTTTACGGTTCTAAAATTTACTCTACCATGTAGTAACAAAAGCGACTCCAAATGACGGTATTTTTTCGTACGAAAAAATGACGCGCCAAAAACAATGCATTTGGCGTCCTTCTCTAGTACATAGGTACGAAATCGAGGTACACACTTTGAATGAAGACGTTGAGTGCACTTCAAAACTTTGTATTGCATTACCACTGTAGACAATATTTTCTCAACAATTCTTCACATTTTCCATCGTTTTCTACTACGTTTCTCTGTAAATTTCTCTAATTTTTCCCTAATTCACTACACACATTTGCGAAGATTTTTGCCGTTCGCCTATTGCTGAATGAGCCATCCGACATGTAAAAAATTTTCCCATTGGATGGCAACAACACAAAAAAATCTTTTAAAATTTTCACTAAATAGGGTGGAATAACCGGCTATCGCCATGTTTAGGAAAAAATTAAATTCATTTAATCATAACTTTTGAATCCTTGTTACAAGATAAGTCAAATTTGACACAAAGTTACTTAGATGTATTGGCTCTAGATACGTGAAAACAATAATCCTAGAACATAACGCTGGACTACTTAAAAAACTAATTTTTATTAATAATGCGAAAATAACCATTTCGTCGCCACTTTTTACCACTTTTCGCCAGTTTTGTAAAATTTGTAACCACTTCTCGCCACCCACTTGAAAAGAACCACACTCGGTTATTTTAGGCAATGCTATGAAAAGAATACATTCACCATTTCTCTTTCCTTGTGATCACTTTATTATTACTCTCTTTAAATGATTTTTCTTCACTTTTATTAGAGAAATCAAATAATGGGGCTTTTGCAGAAAGTAAACAATGCAGATTTAACAACTGAGAATGTACGAAGTGAAGTTAGCGTCGCCTATTGAAAAGATATGGCGACAGGTGGTAAAATCAATTCCAGAATATTACCACTTCTCGCCATGCCTCATTTTTATACAAAAATAATATAAAATGAAATATTAATTGACTAAATAAAAATTTTATGTATTCCACAAGTGCAATTAAATATTCAATAGACAAATTATTTACCCAAATAGGTATTTTTGGCCTGATCAAAATTTGACGACACTTAGTACATTTGGTAAGAGATGTTGGATTCGATGCACTTGCTTAAAATATTGCTCTAAAAAGTGATCAAAATCGTGAATCCAAAACGAATAATTATTATTTTTCGATTCTATGCGTAGAAGCAGAAACAATACAAAAAAATTGCGACTCATTTATTTCATAAATTGCGAAAAATAGCGATTTCAATGTAAGTGGCGAGAACTGGTGATTCCACCCTAGGTCTTTTCGACACAAAATTTTAATCACAAGACACTCCAGAGACTGGAGCAAACTCCTAAATCACAAAATTTCATTTTGCAAAAAAAAAGTGTTTGTGTGTTTATCATGAAAAATATTGCCTAATTTTCACTTAACTTCTGTCGGCATTGTACTTTTTCGAATCACAACACACATCTCTACTGAAGGAGCTTTTCCTCCCAATGTACACTATTATATTGTTGAGAAAACATGCTAAAATGTCAATTACTTTGCGAATTCACAGCTCTGAATAGTTCCAAATATATCCAGTGAGGAGAAGAATTTTTATTAGTACACTGGAAGTCGGCGTCATATTTTAGTCGTAGGCGGGTAATTTCGGAGTTATTATGACGCCAAATGACTTCCGTAATTACCGTCATATTATTCCCCACTTTCCGTCATTCGACTCTCTGACGACCGTCATAGGACCTGTTTTTGGAATCCAGAATACATACATCCAACGGTAATCTTACTCCAAATTGCTATTTGGGATATGCTAAGCTTTTAAGAAAAAAAGAGATGTGAATTTCAATTACATGAAATTTTCTTAATCTAAAAGGTGTGCCAGAGCAGAATCGGTTTTTGAAAATTGATTAGTATTCTCTAATACAAGCAATAAATATTCAAAATTTTATAAATAAAAAATCTAATTGTACCTTTGCCCCTATAATGTAAAATGAGCGATAGAATATTGAAAATGTCTTCCGGCTTTTCCAGTGCAATCTTCTCGATGATGTTCCAGCACTCAAGCACCATCAATTCTCGCCTATTGAAGCCAAGCTTTTCCGTGTCTGACGATTACGACAGGAATATGCGACCAAGTGAGTATTTATGCAGCAATTCTATTACAATACCATTCCCCTATCTCATCCAATGACCAGTGGAATTTAATTAATAAAAATGTAACCCTTTGGGGAATGCGTGAGTGGTTAAAAATAGCCATTGAAGTCGCGAGGAGTATAGTATTAATGCGCCAGGGTAGTCAAAATAACAATTAGAGACTGGTGAGAGCTTCCCCATGAGAGTACAATGATGTTGGAACATTGTCCTCTTCTGCACACGTGTTATGCTCTTTTACCCATCAATTGCTGTGCAAAGAGATAGTAAATTGGGTGGAGTTTGCTCTCCTGGCCAATTCTATTAATTAATCCTCTTTCACACTCCCCACGGATTAGGGGTTGGAGCTTTTGGGGTTGAGAGGAAAAAAAATAGCACCCCGTCGTGATATTTTCGGCAGGAATAAAACAGAACAAAGAGTTAGGAATAATCGCTTTATGACCTCTTGACAAATCTCACAACTCTTGTCTGTTGATTCTATTTTGGAGTCTTGGCCTCATGAGAAAACTACATTGCCACAATACTTGACTAAAGTTAATCATTTCGTTTTTGACCCGGATTTCCACAATATCAACAACTTTCATGAAATTTTCCGGATGTAGTGCAACAATTTCTAGCACTAAACTTCAGAGTATTTTGATACAAAGATCAAAAGACCATAATTAATTAAATTGGTAATTTGAGGGATGTGCAAGCACCTGAATGAATGAATGCAATCAAAACATCACTCAAGTGCTTTTTCAGGAATTTATCATGCTTGAGTTTGCTCAGCAATTAAGCAAAACTTCCAGGAAATGCTTCTGGCGGTAAATCAAAGAGTGAAAGTCCAGATGATAAAATCGATTTGATTGAATTGTTTGATGAGCTGTTATTAGACACTGCAAGAGCAACTAAGTAAATTGCAAGGGTGGAAAAGTTGATCGACAGACGGTGTACACATCCGCATTAAAGAATAAGACACCACCTTCGTGAGCATTTTCATATCTTAGACAAATAAGTATACTACTCACCCCCCGTCAACCTTATATTTATATTTAATCAATATTATTGCAAAAGGTGTTTTTATGCATCCAAAGAGGGAGCATCGTGGAAGTTCACGTGAAGGCCAATCAGGTCAAGGGTATTGAGAAACTTTCACAAATATCTTCACGGTCAGGGCTAAAAGCTCTGGAAAAATTCTAAACACATCTTTTCTCGATTAATAACTCATATTATAATCCCATAAATTCCGGTAGTTACTAAATCGTCTTCTATTGGTCACAAAGGTAGTCATCTATACCAAAGCTTTTAACTGAACTTTGTACAATTATTCGGTCATAATTTTTTGCAAATTACCAATAAAAAAGAATAGGGGAGACCGGGGAGGGACAGGGGTAGTATGGGACAAGACGATTTTTTTCAATTAATTTTTGAAATAGGGTAAGGGCTCATAATTTTGGACAGTCTGCTTATAAGCATCGAAGTTCCAAGTTTGAAGTGCGATATTTTCAATACTAATTGACATTTCTTGTTACTCTCTTTTCAGAAGGGTTGTTTAGAAACTTAGCAAGCTATTTATCGTCTTATTTTTATTAAAATTAGTTTTAATACGTTTAAAAATGAATTGAAATGTAGAGGTGACTTTGGCTCTTATTTTGGACAACTTGTTTATTAATTTGGCCAACTTGGCTGTAAATTTGGACAGCTAATCCGCCTCAATAAGATGCCCATTGTTCTTCATTTGATGAACCAATCTTACCAAGTCCTCTTCCTGTTCATGTAAGGGAAACGTAGAATGTCACAGAAGCCCGGAAACTTTCCATATCATTCATTAAAGTGAGTTGACTTCGGTACTCCAAGTACGTGCGGATTCGCTCATTCCCTGGCCTTTCCGGGAGCCTTTCAAGGCATTTCTCGCTACATCTCGTTCGTAGAGATGTTGTTCCTTTGTTTCTCCAGGCATTTGTCCAATCTAGTCATCACAAAAGCAAAAACTGCACGAAATTTCGTGAGAAAAACACCTGTCCAAAATAAGAGCCATCACCTCACTGGTAAATGTCTTAAAATATTTCCCTTTTTTCACACGAAAAATCTAATTCACTAGACAAATCTCACTTCAGATCAAATGTACAAATCACCACTAACGTGAATCAACACAATATTCAATGAGTATTCAATAATATCACTCAAAAAAACCGAAGAAACATTGTTAGTACTTCACCACAGCTAAATAAGACTGAAGTAAAGAAGAAGTTCTGTCATATTTCTCGTAAGCAATTGCTCACACTGAATTTTCAACAAGGCAATTTCAACTCAAATCATATTCAAAATTTAACGTATTTAGTGTTAAAATCTTCCAAAAAGAACAAATATTTAGATATAATTCATTATTCATCAAATATTGGAATAAAAATCCATCATTTTAATCAATTTATTTTTAGTGTCCAATGTTATCCTCAAAGTGTCCAAAATAAGGAACTGGACAAAATTATGAGCTTTTCCCCTTAATGGGATTTAACCATTACTGTATCGTAGGCAATATTAAGATGTATCTTGACTAAAAGAATGGATATCCTCAGTTTTATTGTTTTAATTCTATGAACATTTTTTTTAAAAATTGATAAAAATTGTATATTTTGACGTCTCAGTTTTCCTCTTTGTATTTTATATCAGCGATATATAATCAAAACTTTTTTATCTCATTAGGTAGCAGTGTAATCTGGGAACATATTTTTATAAAAGTTTCAGAGATTATACTCTCTTGTTTTTTTTACATAAAGGTTTTAAATACCAAAACTACACGTGGGGATGTTTGGGACACCTGAAAAGGGATGAATGGGACGTTGATTTTCGACAAGATTGTAGGTGGTATGCAATTGTTTATTGTCAAAATGAAGAGTAATGTCCAGTTTCTACTGGGCAAAGTTTATCAGTACAGCAGATTTCTCTAACTACAGGGACAATTAAACCATCATTGTCTTGGGAATCAATAATTCCTTCTCAGAGGATATTCGATCTTTGCCCAATCTAGTTAAAAACCATTTTTTCGAAAATTTCTCGAACAAGTTCTCCAGAAAAGGCAAGGCGAGAGCTAATTTAGAGAAATAATGAGAAAACAGGTACAATGCAATTGTCGTAAAATCAAACAGGAATCCATCAATGAGTTCAAAACTAAGAGTTGCAAGAAAATCTACTCGCCTGAGGAATTTGATAATCATGATTGCAATATTTAGAACAAAAAAAAAGAAAAGAAAGGTAGATGGAAAATAACAAGAAAACACTTTAAATAATTGATTGACAATAAATGACTCTACTGTACAAATAAAATTGATATTAATTTCTAAGTGTAAATAAAAGATAAAACATTTTTATTTCTATCAGAAATATTTTTAATTTGGTATTTAAAATTAATTAACGTGTTCCAGTAATACAAATTATGCGAGAAAAAACGCGTCCCAAACATCCCCTTTTGCGTCCCATACTGCCCCACATCGGGGAGGTTTGGGACAAAGCGTCAAGTAAAATGTTTTATCTTCTCCAAGAAAACTTAGTTGTTTTCCAAGTTCTATCAAGTACTTTTTATAAAGTCAATACCCATAAGTATCCTATAGACCGCAATGAAATTGTAACACACTATCGTGGTTTATTAGAATAGTGTCTCAAAGTCAAAACATGAAAAAGTGTCCCAAACCTCCCCGGTCTCCCCTACTACAACATTTTTTTAAACATATTTTTAAACATTTTTTTTTAATAATAATAATATTAATAATAAAAATGATGGCATAGCGCTCCAGGTTTTCAGAGTGTTCGAACACTTGGACACTTGGGGCGCACTATAGTCCATGTCATTTTTTAAAATTATCAACGACATTTAGTATTGAAATTGCTCGACGACTTCCAGTTTCTTTGCCATTGTGATACTTGTCCTCGCTCTCTTCATTATGAATCACAATTATCACAACTGCTCAATTAAGTTTGTCAAAAACATTAAAATAATTATGACAACATTGCATGTCGCGTACTAAAAAACATAACCTAACTTAAAATCAGCCAGTGTTCTGAAATCAACGGTCGATAAATTGTGGACCATAGCGGGGTTCTACTGTAAGTCCTCAATAAGAATTCACAAACATTTACGAACAATTTTACAAAATATTTTTTCTGTGTAGTAAAACGCTGATACAGTAATTCTCTAAATATTTAGTTTCATTTTTGCGAATTTGATCATTTTTTCTAATCAAAACTCTCACAGACTTTTTGTTCATTTTTTCAGATACTCTCACAGAAGTGTCTATCTCCTTACTCGTCAATAGAATTTCTGGAGTAGATGAGACTAAAGAGGTGAGTACTTTCGTTTAATGTTTTTCTCTTGAAATAAAATATTTCAAATCATTTTCTAATGCAAATTCATACATTCGATAAAATGATTGATGAATATTGCAGCAAATTTCTCTAAGCAATGCAATAAAAATCCAATAAAAACCGCATTACCCAAGTGGAAAACGTCTTGAAGAGTTTTTTTTATTTCCTCATAAATTTTGAGACCTTTTGGCAAGATTTTCTCTAACTTTCTGTGCCTTTGAGGAAATTTACATTAGTTTTTCCTGAGTAAAAGTTTAGAAAACTTGTTGAAAACTTTTCCTCAGAAAAATCTTCAGAAAAGCTTTCAGTATTTCTTGGTTAAAAACGTTGCAATTTCTTCCTCGAAATGAAAAAAATAATAATTCAGTATGCCTTTAGCAAGATAAATGTTTTGTGTAACTTGCAGGAAGTGTCTTTTGATGTTTTCCTGCAGATGACATGGGAAGACATCCGTATCCGTCCGGCTCGTCTCGATGATGAGGAACTTCGCGTAAATGGCTTTCTGGAGCTTACACTCGAGGAGCGAAATCGCATCTGGGTGAGACATTACTACTCAAAGAAATTGTGACAAAGAGATGGATAAATTGGAATATTTTTTCTTTAAAGATTCCTGACTTGTACATTCGGCAGTTGCGTGAGATGAAACTATTAAAGCTCTTTGAGGAAATTTCAAGTCTCAGACTGTATGGAAACAGCACAATAAATCTTCGCATTGGGTTCGTCACTCAAATCAATAAATAATTCATGTAACTCCTATATACATTGATTTATTTCTTCTTCTTTTTTATTTGCTACAATTATTAATTTTATAGCGCAACAATCATCATCAACTGTGACATGAATTTCGTCCTCTATCCTCTCGATGTGCAAAAATGCCGTGTGGATTTTAGTAGTTGTAAGTACTGATGCTAACTCCTTACAGCACTTAAGGTTTCTATTTAAGACGCAATCTCACGAAAATAACCTTTTTGATTAACCCATAGAAAAAGCATATCAAAACAATCATTGAGTCTCAATTTATTTTTAACCTAAGAAAAATGTTGAAATGTGAGGTTATGATGTATCTAACCTCAAAAAATCAAAATAGATCTTCCGTAGAATGCACTCTTTTAGAACTGATTTGAGATTTGAAGAGATAAAGCTAGGGTAAGGCACACTACCTTCGGACGACTCAAACTTCGAACAACTCATTCTTTTTCAATATTTTTTTTAAAATTAATTTTAGCTCATTATAATATTATGTTTTAATAGCTAGTCAAATGCTAAAAAACTCATGGGTTAAATCGAATTCAGTCGTATGAAGGTAGCATTCTTTTCCCTACGGCAAGTTTTTCTGCCAATTTAAAATATTATGATTCGTTTAAACGTTTATTAGCAAGGTTATGTTTCCTCGATTGCATATTTTACTTTACAACATCCAACCAAAAGCTTTTTAAGACAAAAAACTTAATTAATATTGCCTTTATAACCAAATGACAAATAATTCCAGACAGAAAATTTTAAAATTAGACAGGTTATATTAAAACAATGTTAGCTTAAGTTAATAAGAATGAACATAGCCCACTATTTCAAAATAAGCTGTCTATCTTAGCCATATTCTGCTTGATTGTAGTTTATAAATTTGTAATTTGTTGATCGATGTAATTCGAATTAAGGTTTTTCTGTATTTTTTTTAATATAGGTTAGAAAGTAATAGGTTAGAAACCTCAAAAATGTATTATTCTGAATAACAAAAATTTAATAATAGCCCAGATGAATACGATTTTTTATTGCCTCACAAATATAAATCTGGAGGAAATGTCATCTAAATTATCGGGTATGAAACTGTTCAAAATTCAACGATTTTTTTACGTACATAGCTTATATTAAACTTCTATACTCATCATAATCACTGAAAATACCATAAAAAAAACTGTCAATGATAAATAATCTCGATAAAACTAAAAGAAACCATAACAAGTTTGAAAATAACCATTGAAGATATTCAAAACGTAAAAATAGTTAATAAACTAAAATGCAACAGTCACCCGAATTACAGTAGACTCTCACTCAATCGGCTCTTTTTCAATCGGGCGAAAAATTTTGTTGACAATTTTCACGTTTAATTATGAAGCAAATTTCTCAAATTCGCTGTAGTTCTTCCTATTTTATCGTGATTTTTTATAATTAAGCGCTTTTTGTGGAATTTACGAAGGCTTTGACGCCCAAATCTATCGATAAACCGGATGACATTTCGCCCCATATGCATTGAGAGAGAGTCTACTGTAATAAGTTCAAGGATGAGCTCTGAATGAAAATTAAAACTTTATAATCAGAATATTTGTCTAAATATGTTATAGATAATAATTTTAATTACATTTTATAATGTTAAAACTCAATCAAAAATAACCTATTAAACTGCTTACATACTGGAAATTTAAGGTTATGTATATTTTAACCTCAATTTTCAAACTAACCTATTAAAAAATCACAAAATTAGATTATTTTCCTCCTTTTAAAAAGTGTCGGGTATTCCGAGATTTCAAAATGAAGCAATGCACTTTACTGAAATAGGTAATTTTTTCATTTGAAAACTTCACGTACCGTTAACAATAAAAATTAGCACTTAATTTAACTAAAATTAGCCAGAAATATGACATAAATGTTAAACAAGTCACATTATTGTGTTTTTCATTGGAAAACATGGTCGATCGATGAAAAATTCGATGGTGAAAAGATACACTTTTAATTTTTCTAAGAAATTAACAAATAAAAATTTGTAAATGTGAATAGATTTTCGCCTTATTTGGAGCAAAATTAACTAAATAATGAAACTGATGTATAAAAAATATATAAATATAGTAATTAAGTACTGTATTTATCATGAAAACAGTGACGTTTCCATTTGGAGTAGCGAAAAATTTCCATTTGGAGCAGGTTTTGAAATAGCTTAATTTACTATTTTTTAGCTAATTTTCTTGAAGTACAAGGCGGGCAAGATAGAAGTTTTTTTCTTTTTGATCTAATTCTAATATCTCCGCATTAATTGAAACATTTTTCTTTATTATTTAGATAAGTATCCCGTGAAAGATATGACTTTCCGGTGGAAAAAGGACAATCCATTGACCTTTCCACATGACTTCGGAGATGGATTCTTCCGCTTGCCACGCTACGTTGTCTCCTTCCTGACTGATCCTGAACCAAAGATCATCAACTACGGCGACGGTGAGTTATTTGAAACAAAGTTTCTTACCTGCCTGGACTAAAAATCTTGCTAAACCCTCAGCGGATCATTGCTCAGCCCGCCTGGAGATCACGCTGTCGCGAGAAGTGAAGAGCTATCTGCTGGAAAACTATCTCCCATCGACGCTGTTTGTGTCCATGAGCTGGGGCAGTTTTGTGGTTGTCCCAGAGATTGTTCCTGGCCGAATGGTTCTACTGGTAACTACACTACTCTCACTCGTGACAATGTTTGATACAGTGCGAAACAATTCTCCGGACGCCCTGGAGCTGAAATGCATAGAAGTGTGGCTGATTTCCTGCACACTCTTTGTCTTTCTGGCTCTTATGGAGTACTTTATTGTGCTCTTTGGGATTCGCTATGACAAACACTGGAGGACAGCCAAGACAAAAATCACCATCAGCAGCCCATCTCCTGTGCCTCCATCGACTCTTTCATCAACCGGAAGCCCGGTAAGTTGGACATTTTTGGAGGAAAATGAACTTAGGGAGGTAAAATCCCAAAAAACTTGCTTCTGTCTCTGACTTCCGGCCGATCACAATTCTTCCCGCAATTTCTAAACCTCTCGAGTTACTCCTCAAGTCTCAGATGGAGTCGTACTTGGTCAATAATAATCTTCTTACCAAATTTTCAGTCAGGTTTTAGACGGGGTCATAATACCATTTCTGCGCTTCTTAGAGTTCATCACGACATTGCTTCTGAGTTGGATCATTCACGCTTCTGTATTCTCGTCTTATTCGATTTTTCAAAGGCGTTCGATAGCCTTCCTCACCTTAAATTTTGTAGGAAGCTTCTTTCTATATTCAGCTTTGATTCATCAGCGGTCACTCTTATCCGTTCATATCTCACGGACAGGTTTCAATGTGTTAAACTGCATGATTGCCTGTCTAATTCAGTTATCCTTTCTCGTGGTGTGGGGCAAGGGTTTATTCTTGGGCCGCTTTTCTTTTCGTTATTCATTAATGATCTTCCGTCTCAGATTCCGCATGTTCAGCATCACCTTTATGCTGATGATCTTCAGATTTATTGTTCTGACGATCCTCGAGCTCCTGCTGCAGCTTTTGCTGTTATTAATAATAGCTTGTCCATGGTAGAGAACTGAGCTGTTTCTAATGGATTGGTTCTCAATCCCAAAAAGTCCCTTTTCCTTGTGATTGGAAATAGGCAAACTAAGCCGTCCCCTAGCCCCGTTTTATTCTCTGGCGAGTCTATCCCTGTATCAGATCATGCTCGGAATCTTGGTGTCATCTTTAATGACACTCTTACAAGGCATGATCATGTCTCTGCTATCTGCCTGCTAGATAACGATACTTTTAGCATCCTAAGATCTTCAGAGATCCTTACTCTTTTTTTCAGAAGAATTTTTATATATGGGAGTCGTGTCCTTACAAACAATCCTTTTCATGAATTTAAAGGATATTCAACGATTTAAATGGAAAAACTAGAAAATCACAGGGGAAAAAGAAATAGGGATATACAGGGTGGCTGAAAAAAATGCAATAAACTAAAGCGGTATATTATCCTCATTTTTTGTTCAACTTTTTTGAAATAAAGAAAAAATGGTAGTAAATACATCAAAATTTTAGAATATTATCGGTTTTGTTCAATACGATCTTATTTTGACTTGACTATATGGTCTTAAGTTTGTCAGCAAATGTATCTTAGTTTGCACGAATGTGAGTCTTCTGAATGTCCTGCTATTCATGAGGAAGGGCTGTCATCAGCTTATTGATACTTTGCTACTTTTTAGTCCTAACATTGACCAACAAAATGTCTCTTTTAAAGAAGTCAAACGATTTTGCATCTAAGAATTGTGGAGGTCATTGTTTTCCCAAAATGAAGTGCGAAACGTTTTTTTTTTAGCCAAATCTTATTCGGAGCGTGATTTCTGAGACGTTGTCGTGTCTTGATCGAACTTCCATTGCTTCTTACTAAAATTTCAGTTTGTTCACGACTCCAACACTCCTTTCAGGACAATTTCCAGAAACACATTGGCATTCATTTTGATAGTATAGCCTAAAAACCCGAGTGGATAGCGATAATTTGTCTTCAAGGAAGTCCAGAACTTAAAATAAGGTGGTCCTTGACTTCCGGTGGCCATTAGAACGTCTAAATTATCGTATGATCTTTCCCTCAAAAAGACACAATTATTTTGTTTGAACATTAATTGCTCAATAAAAATTTTTCTTATCAGAAAAGATGACATTTCTGAAACTGACCATGAACGTGCAAGGGAATTTATTCCGTCGTCGATCGAGCATAACTTCTTTATGAGGATCGACGATGTCTTTTCCTTTTCAGGATTTTTAAGGCTTCATATAGAGGTCCTTTGACAATATTTATTTTAATTGTTATTTGCGATCTATGCGTCTCAGAGATCGTTTTTTTTTGCAGATGTGACGCAGATTTTGTTCAATTTGCTTCCTCACTTTAAGAACGATGACTAGGGATGAAGCAATTTTTTTAGACCTTCACCAAAGCATTTTAAAATGCTACTAGTATCCCTGTACCAAGTTATGTTTCGAAAAACGGAAAGTTTAATTACATTCCGGTTTTGAAGAGCCCTAACGATAACTGCTTCCGCATTTCCTGCAAAATATACCGACATTAAATTGTCACGTTTGAGTTCCATTACGGTTTAAACAAGTTTTACAAAATATTATCGAAAATGCTTTTGTAGGCTTTTAGCCAATAAAATGAACTACGACTATGCAAGATATGAAACTGCTGTCACCAGTGGTTTGAAAGCTATGCTCTCTGAAAGTTGTTGCATTTTTTTTCAGTCACCCTGTAGTTTTTTTTCTAGGAAAATCTTCCTTGAGTCCCCCTCTACAGAATGTCCTCTGACGTTAACACCATACTAACATCCTACGATGTACTGTTATTTGGTATGTTTAATAAAATATTTCTTCCTATATCTTAAAGATTTTTAGTGGTGATGGCGAGAGAACTGGATTTCTTGAGTTGTCCACATGATCAAAATAATTCAAATGCATAATTTCTGGGGATAATGGAAAGTTTTATGATCCTATGATGTTCAGGAGAATATTTTTGTAAACGATGCAAGTCGTCCTATGCATCCTTTTAATGGATTTAAGGATATTTAGGGATTTACGAGGAAAATCTAAAATACTTCAGGGAAAATGAGGAGATAGGGATATGGTTTGTTCCAGAAAAATTTTCCTTGAGTCCTCCTCTACACATCCTTGAGGCATCCTTTGACGCCAACATCCCAGGATGTACCATTTTTGAGAGAAAAACAAATTTCATAAAATATTTCTAACCAATTTCTTAATGATTTTCATTTTAATTTAGCTCAAAAACTAGACGTGATAGACCATAACTTTCTTCGGAGTTATCACTCAGGAGACACCAAGGAATCCGAAAATACCGGACATTTGAAATCACACGGAAAAAGTTTTCATTTTGTTGCACAGTGTTATTTTTCGAATTTATGCAATCTGTAATTGTTATAGTTATCATACTATACCCCGAGAGGTTTTTCCTTATTCTGGTCTAGAAATATCAAAAAAGTCACAATATCTGCAAGGAAGCAGAAAATCAAAATTCACGATTTTTGACCTGAAATATCTAAGCTCAGGAGTTAATTGGGATCCTGCAAAAAATATCCTAGATTTGGACATCCTTATAATTTGTACTTATCCAGAAGAATCGGATTTTTATCGATTCTAGATAGTCTAAAAAATTGTTGTTTCCATGGGTACAAAGTGTCCCAAAGGAGACGAAAGAGTTAACTCCTGTGTCAGGTATGTCTTCGATCTGTGAAAGTATGACCATATCTCTGCTCATGCCAATGTCGTTCTTGGTTGTCCGCTTTTCACTTACCTCCGGTCCAGAATCACTACTTTTATCATGCGTTTACTGCAGACTGCCACTCCTGCCACTCCTAATTACCTGGCTGAGCTTCTTGATGTGGGCTCATCTGTCAGGGCTTCGTGCCTGACCGTGCCATTGTCGAGGAGCCATCTCTTTCATGAAACTTTTTTTATGGCGGGTATTTCCATTTGGAATACTCTCCCAAGGAATGAGAGGCAGAGACTTCTTCTGGACTTTGTTTCTTCTAGAGCTGCTTAGCTGTTTTCTTTTTTTTCCTATTTTGTATTCTTTGATTTTAAACCTCAGACTTTCATTTATTTGTAAATTGTAAGATATTCTATTCTTATTAAATCTAAATCTAAAATCTAAATCTAAAATCTTTTCCCTGGGGACTTTTTTTTTCAGAGAAAAAACGGCCTTGAGCATGCGAACAGGATCTTTGCGACAGCCGCCAACAGAATATCCCCAGATGAGCGTGGAAGGGACCAAATGCCTACATCAACAGAGGACATCACTTCCCTTCCCAATGCCAATCCCAACATGCTCCATCACAAGCGGAAATTTCGCAACGTAGCCGAATACGCTTTGCTCTATGCCGGTTCTCAGCGTGGACGCTTGGATCAGATCTCCCTGATACTCTTCCCCATAAGCTTCCTCCTCTTCACCACCATCTACTGGGTGCTGTATCTGAGTGAATCTCGCAAGAAAATGTGATATATCCTGCATCTTGTCCACTTCATCCTCACCAAGTGACCATGAAAATGCCTTTTTACAAAAACTACATCCTTCCTCTCTGCAGCTTCTTCAGCGAACTAGCCATGAGTGCGTTATACGAGGTTTTTCCTAACCCTTCATTATTAATTATTAAAATAAATAATAAAAATAACTTATATTTCTTCAAATATATTAAATTCTTTTCCTTTATTTTCACATTTCGTTTCTCTACTCTTTTGGCGCTTTCCTTCACTTTCCATTCCAGTATCCGACTTTTCCATTCTCAAAGGCTAAATTTATCCTTGGTTGAGGGATTAAACGTCCTATTTTCACTACTCCAATATTCTCATCCTCGAAATACTGCCAGAAAATTGAGGAATTTAATCAAAAAATTGAAGAAAAATTGGAAAATACTTACCAGACACTGAGATACAAATTGCAAAAATTTCCTGTTCATCTCACTATTGGACTCCTGAAGGACCTGCAGACTAAAATTGAAAAGAAAAAAGAAAAATACATTCGCTTTATTGCAATATTTTGCGCAGGTAACATTTAAATAGGCCACATCCATAATGAATTTAAGCCACGCCCCTTTCGGAACTTAACGAAGAATTTTCAGTGGCAAATAAAATTTCTACCGATTCCATCGAGTGAAAAAAACAATTTAAAAAGAAATTCCCATCTTGGCTATTAATACCGTAACTAATAATTTTAACATACTTAACGAAGGATTCTCTGCTGTGTAAATTTTCTACTGATTTTTTTTGTTCGTGTGCTAAAATTCATTTTCATTCATTTTCCAATGAATATTTTCACTGACTTAACGAAGAATTTTATCCTTCAGTAAAATTATCCACTGATTTCATGTGGGTGCTGAAATCAATTTGACAAAAAAAAATTCAATGATTTTCAAGAATTTTTAATGAGCACATAATTTTTACTGACTTAACGAAAACTTTTCTGCCCTAAATGAAATTTTCTACCAGTTCCATCAAATATAAAATCAATTTAACGAAAAACTTTTCATTTTAAATGTACTTCTCTATCGATCTCACAAGTTTCATCAACTTAACGAAGAATTTTTCATCTTCAAAAGCGATTATGGTCGTTTAATGGACTTGACGAAGAAGTATTTGTCTTAAATATCAATTTCTACAATGGTTACATTAACCAGGTTCACAGACTTAGCGAAGAATTTCTTACATTTAACGACAATTTTACATTTTTATTACTCTTCTTGATGTTTTATTGCTTAAAATAATTTAACAAAAGAATAACTAAACCGGTATTATAAGTCTTATCCATTTTAATGGCTACTTCAACCGACTTCAGCAATTTAACGATAAATTTCCTACCTCTAATGACTATTAATTGATCTTATGGGGTTACTTAAATTGTTTTTTAAGAATAGACTTTCCGTTTTTAGCGGCAATTATCGATTTAATGAAGTTTTCTGTCTTCAATTGTAATTTTTATCGACTTTTATAGTTACGTATGGTCCATCGTTAGAGGCAGGTGATATCAGATATACCCCCTTCCGTCATTTTGCAACACGCCCAAATTTTGTTTTTTTTTTCTCAATAACTCAGCCCCTATGGCAAGGATCGGCCTTAGACTTTAATATGTTATAGACGGACCTTAGAAAAATTAGAAAACGGTTAGCTACCTCCGACTCCCCTGACCCGAGCTATAAGGGGTCAAAAATAGAATTTTAAAATAGCCATATCTCCGGTTCCAATTGTCAAAATTTGAAAAATATTGGTGTTTTCGAAAACTCTCGTTAAGTACTAAAACTAAACACTTCTGACTGCATCAACATGATCGGATTCAATCGAAAGTCCGATTAATCGAAAATCTATCTTCGAAAATTCGATGTCGAATATTTTAAAAACTACATTTTTCGATGAAATTTTAATTATTTTTTTTAAATTTTTGAGGTCGAAAGTTTTCGAACAGTGGATCACATTTTGTCATCGCTCTACCCTTGCCTGAGCTGTAAATGAAAATAACTTGACCGGGCCATATCTTCGCTGCTCATGAAGTGACTTCGATGAAATTTTAGGATGTTGTAGTTTAGGTCAGAACCTTTCCATCACTCAGAAAAATAATCGAGTAAAACTTACTCGAATCGATGTTGAATTAACTCTTTTTCGTTGTGACTTTTGATTAACTATATTTTAGAGTTGATTTTACTCCTATTTAGGTGTAAAATTCGGAAGAGTTGTTTTAACTTTTCTTTCTAAAATTTACATGACAAAGGAGTGTAAATAACTCGTTTTAAGAGTTAAAATAACTCGTTTCAAGTGTTAAAAAAATCTTTTTTAGAGTTAAAATAACTCTTTTAAATCCCAAAATGAATAGGTTTTGCAATTTTTCGTTTTTTTTTTTAATTTTATCATTTTCTTTATTAAATACTTTCTTGACGTCAAGTGTGATGCACGCACATGTCGTCTTGAAACACTATTAGGCATATATTTATAGTTGATGTTCCATATGAACTTTGTCATACGAAAATCTTCTTGACTGAAGTATATTTTTAAAACGAAAACACTTAAGCATATACTTCAGTCGAGAAGAAATTTTACATCGAAAAAGAGTAATAATTACATCGATATACAACAAATTAATTCAACTCGCATGAAGAGTTGTTTCAACTCTATTTACTAAAGTTTACAACAAATAAGAGTATCTTCTTGATATCTTTGTCGGAAGACGAATAGATGTTCACTAAACACCCTTTTACTTGAATCTTGCGGAAATATGAAGAAATTTAAAGAAAATATCATTTCAAATGACAAGCTTCCTAATTCGCGCGCAATTCAACTTGAGAGAGAGATAGAGGCACAAATAACTCACTTGACAAAAGTCTGGCGGCGCTGCTGTTGCAAAAAATCTCTGAAATGCGACAAAATATTTTCTTCTCTATTTTATCCTTATTAGCAGGTCGTGTCCCTTCTTGTAATATGTACTTTTGCATTCCTTATTAACCAAAATAGTGTTGTACAAAAGGGTGTTTATCAAACCTATTCTGAATTTTGGGACAGCTAAAAAGAATATGAGTCTTCCAGCTCAAAATTTCATTCCAATGTTTTTGTTGTAATATCGACAATTATTCACAATTAACTCAAATAACTGTATTCAACTAAGTTATTAAAGGATTTTCTGATGAAAATGACTTTACTCTAAGGAATTAAACAATTTTCACATTAAAAAAAACCTCTCATTTTCTCTACGTGAATTTTACCGGGATTTCGAAGAATCCCAACTGGCACCGCCAAATTCACTTCGGCTTTATTTTTGCACAGGCCTGCCCTAAAGCATAATATTTACACCGATTTCGGATCAATAATGCAGGGTAAAATAAACATTTCCGGAATGCTATTTTAACTTTTCGGATTTCTCTCAGTGAAGGTTTGTATAGGGGGCGTGGCCTAAAATTTCTTTTGGGTAGACCTTATCAAAGCATATGGAATCAACTGAAAAGGCAAGAAAAGACTCTTACTTGTCTTCTGACACCAAGTGCTTCACCAGACTCTCGCAAATCCTGGTATTGCAGTCCACATCGAACAGCGGAACTCCAAAGTTGACATCGAGGAGCGTCCAATCTTCTCCGGAATCTTCTGCTTTCCCTCCACTTTCCTCTCCCTCTGGACCATCCACAATTGCAATCTCGATGGAATTCTGCGACACCAGCTCCTTCCCTCCTCCATACCTTCCCTCACACTGTGCCAGTTCTGCCAGTTCCGTCTCCAGCAGCTCATTGCAATCCTCGCTGCGGAAGACATTCGATGGGGATGTACTCTTGGGCGTCACTGCAAAATGCTCCTCATCCGGCGACTTCAGTTTTGCCAATTCATTGCTCTTGGACTTGTGAATGGTGATCTCTGAGCCATCCATGGGCGTTAGGAGTTCATTGGGTGGAGCCGTTGGGGTCAGAGGAATTCCCTCTCCGAAGGATGCATCCTTGGATATTGTGGAATCCTCCATGGATGGAGTGACAGATGGTCCAGAATTTCGACGTCCTTTTCGCCTTTCTGGCCTCTTGAGATGCACATTGACATCGTAATTTGACTCACAACCGAGATCAGGGACGCCAGTATTGAGGAATGTGATGTAGCCACAGGTGCTGGACAGATTTAGATGTTCGGAAAGTTTCTCTACAGCCCGGTGCCTGGCCCATTTCTGGCGATTTACGTCATTTCTGTGGAATGGGAAGGATTCATAGCGAATCTCGGCGGGTTGACGAATTCCATAACCCTGCACAAGGACACTACCATTCTTCAGTTGCTCATTGAGTGCAATGAAGTTATCCGTGTTGAGGATGTAGGAATCTGTGTGAACAATCGTCACCAGGAGTTTTCCGTAGCCCAAAAATATTCTCGGAAGGCTCTTGAGCTTAGTGCCCCGGGTCAGAAGGAGGCTTGGCGGACCAAAACCCGATATGTGGTAGTAGAACATACGAAGCCAAAGATGGGAAGTATCGCAGCTCTTGTGGAATTGACCAAAAAAGGGAATGGAGAGAAGATGGGTGAAACTACTGGTGAGCGGAGCTGCTGAACAGATGAATTTGTATTTTTTCTCCAGCAAACGATCCCGTGTCTTGTAATCCAGACTCTCCAGGCATTCCAGCCTCAACAGATCCAGGCCACATGCCAAATTATTGCGCAACGCAATGATTGTGGACCTTAGAATGACAGCATGAGCAAAGTACCGACCAACCTCACCCTCTCCCTCAGCATCCAAAAGTGATACCTTCTCCAACTCCGCCAGAAACGTATCCATGCTCTCATCACAGAGCTTTCCCACCTCAAACATCGTCACTGCATGATTCTTCAGTCCTGGCGAGAGATTTCCCATCATCAGGAAGGCCGCTAGAGTGGAATCAAAGAGAAACCCTATTCGCTTTCCTCCCTTGAAATTCGGATCAAGTGGCTTGATCAAACTCCGACTATCCTGAGCATCTTCCACGGCATTCACCTCATTTTTCTTCTTCGCCGACGACGGAGTCTTACACTCCGTGGACGACGACGAAGAATTATTAATGATAGAAAAATCACTAGTTCCATCCGATGAATTGCACTCAGTTGCCGACAAATTAACCATCTCCTCCATATCCAATCCCTCTTCCTTCCCCGTCGGACTCTCCGATACCTTCCCTTTGGCATCCACCAACCCATCATCCGTCTCATTCATCAGCAACGAATGATAATTCAGAGGAGTTATCTGTGGCCTCTCCTCTTCAATTCTCTCAACATTCTCCCAACTTCCATGCAAATTAGCCACTTCAATTTCATTCTTCTTCCGGGCAAAACCCAAACGACAGAGCAGAGACACAGCATGCTTCACCGTGTCCAAATTGACCTGAAGCATCTGGGCTAATTCAGAGATTGTCATATGTTCGTCCGTACTGACAAAAACCTTGTACAGCAGATTCTCAAAATAATCCCCACAGACGCGGTTCATCACAAAATTCTTTAGTGGCGGAATGCAGATTTTATCCTCGCCACTTATTGGCACATCCAAATACACCAGACCCTTCCTGTACAAACTATGCACCACATGGTAGTCCACCTGACCCACCGTGCGTGACCCGAAGTCTATCAAGTCATCAATGAGGCTCCTTTCGGCATCATTCACAAACTACAACACCGCATTTGTTTTTTTTCAAATTCAACATCTACCTCTTAATTTAAGAGAACAGTGCCTTAAACTTAAACTTATTTTGAACCATGGAATTAAAAGTAATTTAGAAATCATTTAAATTTTGTTGTAAACTAACCCCTGGCAAGTTGTCTGAAATTTGAAGTCACTTTCTCATACTTCGATTTAAAGGACAATGAGACCTATACCATTGAATAGGTATTGGCAAAGGTAACAACTTTTGTTCCGGAACCAACCCCAAAAGTACGTAAAAAAAAAACACTAAAGCATAAAACATGTGTATAAGAATTATAATGATTTTTTATGCAAATCTCCTTTTATATAATAACGGTTAATCGTATATTGCTTGTTTTTAAGAATAATTTGTAAAGAAGGACTCAAAGAAAATTTTCCTGGAACAAACCATATCTTTATCTCTTCATTTTCCCTGAAGTTTTCCAGATCTTCCTTAAAAATCTTTTACCATCTTTTAAATTCATAAAAAAAGGATTGTATCTAGAGAAATGTCTCTTACGGGGTTATCACACTTGCACATTAAAATTTTAATGTGATTCAAATTAATTGTCGCTTGTGAGCGTCCAATATGTTATTTGTGTCTTTGAGTCACTTAATATTTGGGGTTTTTCTATTTATTGATAAAGAAATGGACTTGGCCTGCAAAAATAAGTTTAAATTTACCTAAAGCATAAATATTTTTCACATTAAAAAATTAAAGAGAAAATTGCATTAATGCTATAAATCAATTTATATCAAATTTTGCTGGCCAAGTCTACCTTTTTATCAACAAATAGATCAAATTTTGAATATAAAACGATTCTTTGGACAAAGGAATAACTCAGAACCTTTTGTTAGAATTCTTTAGTAACGGTATCTTTACAACTCTATGAACTTCAGCAATCCCAGCTCCTTTTTTAAGGAGAATATTTCTCAAAAGACGACCAAAGGATGCAATAGAGGCAGCAATACTTTTAACGGAATTAAATAATATTCGAGGATATTTGAGGGAAATCTGAGGGAAATATGAATACAAGAAAAATGCAGGGATAAGCGGTCTTCAGACTAGAGGTTTAGCCCAGTTCTTGAAGGTCTCCAAATCCTAAATAGCAACCAATTTTATTGATTTTTCAGAATCTAATAGGTTATTATTGTTCATAATAATCCAATCCTGAGTTAAATTTTCCCAAAAAATATTGATTGAAAAGAAATAAAACCAGTTAAGCCATATGGCTAAGTCGTAAGTCTGAAGCCCGTAATAGGGATACGGTTTCTTTTAGGAAAATGTTCCTTGAGTTCAGTTCGTTTTTAGAAAACGTTCTTTGGCGCCAACAACTTATGATATGCCGTTATTAAAAAATAAAAATAATTCTACAAATTTCTTAAGATATCTGAAAAAGTTGACGTGGTGGACTAGGGTGGAATCACCACTTCTCGCCACCTATACTGAAATCACTATTTTTCACGATTTATGAAATAAATGAGCCGCAAAGTTAATTGTATTTTTATTGCTGCTACGTATAGAGTCGAAAAATAATAATTGTTCGTTTTGTATTTAAAATTTTGAGCATTTTTTTAGAGTAATACAGTAGACTCTCGCTTATCCGTGAGAGCGGGACCGAAATGTCACACGGATTTTGAGATTGATACACATCAAATTGTTTGAAATCCAACGATTTTTTTGTTTACATTGAGAATTTGTAGAGTGAATCCTGACCAGACTGAATCGACACTGTCTCTAAACATGCGTACTGTCCAAAAAAGTTACAGTGAGAAGGAATTACAGTAGATAGAGTACATTTGTTTTAACAAAAAACCCCAAAACGGGGACAATTATGTCAACAAAATTTTTAAAATTCAACTGTCTCACGGACTTTTTTATGTCACCCGGAAAAAAAGTCCACGGATAAGCGAGAGTCTACTGTATTTTAAGCAAGTGCATCGAATCCAATATTTCTTACCAAATATAACAAGTGCCATCAACTTTTCATCGAATAAAATTTACGTTTTTGGATAAATAATCTGTCTGTTGCATATTTAATTACATTCGTAGAATACATAAAATTTGTATTTAGTTTATTAATATTTCATTTAATATTACTTTTATGTAAAAATGAGGCATGGCGGAAAGTGGTAATGTTTTGAATTGATTTTACTTGGTAGATTCTCAGTTGTCAAATCTGATTTGTTTATTTTCTGCAACAGTCTAATAATATGATTTCTCCAATAAAACCGAAGAAAATTCATTTAAAGTGAGTAATAATAAGGTGGTCATGAGGAAAAACAAATGCTGAATGTATTCTTTGTATAATATTGCCCAAAATAATCGTGTTTGGACATTTTCAAGAGGGTGGCGAGAAGTGGTTACAAAACTGGCGAAAAGTGGTAAAAAGTGGCGACGAAGTGGCTATTTTTGCATTGTTAATAAAAATCAGTTTTTTAAGTAATTTAGCATTAAATTGGAGTACTACTTTTTTGACGAATCTGGAGTAAATACATCTCAGTAACTTTGTGTCAAAATTTGAGATATCTTGTAATAAGGGGTCAAAAGTTATAATCAAATTAATTTCACATTTTTCTAAAAGTGGCGATAAGTGGTTACTCCACCCTATATGAGAATTTGATAATTTTACAGGAAAATATATTGATATGAGTCCTAAAATCCTTGTCAAATTCCTAAAAAAAAGAAAATTCAATGGAAATTGGGTTTTTGCTACGAAAATCTTTAAAAATTCACTTTGGCATTTTTTTTGTCAATT
Source organism: Phlebotomus papatasi (assembly GCF_024763615.1). Taxonomy (NCBI): domain Eukaryota; kingdom Metazoa; phylum Arthropoda; class Insecta; order Diptera; family Psychodidae; genus Phlebotomus; species Phlebotomus papatasi. The sequence continues at coordinate 103,849,821 of NC_077223.1, forward strand.
ATCATAAAATTTTTATAAAAATTATAAGAAATTGGAAAAATATTTATAGGAATATGAATTTATGAGTCCTAGAACTGCTGTTGGAACGAAAAACTATTGAAAAGTTGTTTGTTTGTTGAGAATATCTGCAATGGCATTTTATGCCAGTTTACCAAATTAAACTTAAACTTAACTTAAATTAAACCAAATTAAAATTTGTGAATATGAATGGATTTTCGCTTTATTTGGAGCAAAATTAACTAAATAATGAAACTGTGGTATAGAAAATAAATAAATATAATAATTTAGTACTGTATTTATCATGAAAACAATTATGTTTCCATTTAGAATAGAGAAAAATTTCCATTTGGAGCAGGTTTTGAATTAGCTTAATTTACCCCATTTTTTTGCACTTTAATTTTCAGATCACCTTATTTTATGTAAGTGTAATTTTTTGCCACCTTCTTTCCTGAAAACCCTGAAAACCAAGCTAAAACGGCCTCTTGCGGCAATTTTGAGTACTTGAGATATAAAAAGAAGTCTCTCTAATGATACTTTGGTAAGATTTAATCCTTTAAGGACGATTGGGTCACCTGTGACCCAAAAATCAAATTCGTTTTACGGCCTTCTAAAGCTGTATCTTGCTCAAAAATGTAAAAAAAAAATTTTACCTCACCCTCGATTTTTGACATTCTCGTCTTTAAAGGGTTAAGCACAATCAGAGAAAATTAAGTTGCGAAGGAAACAAAATACTTATTTATGAGTCTTGATAAAATATTGAAAGTGGTTCAAAATAAGTTAAAAGGCACTGTAATTATAAGAGACTCACCCGAATGTCAGTTTCCAGCACATATCCCACTTCAATCTTCCAGGCTGGCTCAATGTTGATTCGAATGGGAAATTTAGGGAGGAAGTGCAGTGGATTTGGCTTCCGGAATAGCTTTGATGAGTTGGTTTTCATCTCACTGATTAAAGCTAAATACTCATTTCTGCCGATTCCCAGCACCCGGAGACCTACACAAAAGATCACTTTGAATTGCTGATGGGATTTTGTGGGAAAAAAGATTGTGTCTTACAGTCGACAGCTGTGAAATTGGGCAGAGTATCGTAACTCTTGTCATTTCTCAGGAGGAAACTCAGGACGTCCAGGTAGTAGTTGAAAGGTGTTACTCTCAATCCCTTTGTTACGATATCAGCCAAGTGATAGGGGAAGAGGCAGAGGTAGCTGACACTCTTCTCCACCAGTAGCTCATAGTATCGCTGTTCATTGCGAAAAACCCGACGAACTACAAGGGATTTAGTTGGGATTTAGCATGGAATTGCAAGAGACTTTCAATGGTTAATTTACCCAAATTCCCGCGGTATCTCAATTGATTCTTGAGGCTGTAGTTGAAGACATACCGATCATAGTCCTTCGGCGTGTTTCTCAGTATCTGGCCAAGAGAGAGAGAGATTTGCTAATTAATGCAAATCAAGAGGTGCGAATGATAATGAAATGCTCCAGCAGTCTCTTCAATTAATGCTGGAATTTCATCGAAAATCTCTTGCAACAGACGCTTTCATCACTGGATTTTGAAAGCCTAAGAGACCCCAGGAGACCAGACCCAAGGACGGTTACTTTCTATCTAGTTTATCTACTTGCCTATCTAGCCTAACGACATACAAAAGCTCAGTAACACTCCCTCATCCAGAGACTTCCTTGAATTGGGCAATGTTTACGTAAACGTTACGAGGTTTGGATGACTCCAGAGGAGACTTTCTGAGAGTCCAACAAGTACAATTATCACCACAAAAATGCCACTATCTGTTGGCAATTTCAACCCATTCACTGGTGTGTGTTATCACAAAAACATAAGGTAAATAAAATGAGGAAAAGCGATCGCGTAGGCAGAAAATTGGGACTGTTTTGGAATGCTTGAAGAAAACTCACTTGTTTGAGATGTACCGGCAGATTTCCCCATGAAATATTATTGCGGACACATTCCTCAATCTCTGCATTGATTTTTGCACTCATTTTTCACACAATTTCCTGGCTAAAAATCACATTTTTTCCACAAGAAAATTCACACAGTAAAATTTCTCCATGACATTTCCGTGACAGCGACGTCAACAGAAAGCTCGCTGCAACTGCCACTGGCATGCCATTGCCTGGACAAAAAGCTCACCCAAAAAAAGGCGCGCAAATTTAGGCGGGAAAAGCTCTGCGTGGGAGGAAATTACAAAAAAAACGCAACACGTAATTTTTTCAATAGAATTACATTTTAATCTTAGTTATTATCATACATATTGATGTGTGAAATATACACAGAAATGTAACACTCTCAATAGAAATGCTAATTTGATAAAAAGCTTACATAAAAAAAGATATTTGACTCAAGATTTCTCTTTTTTCCTCCAATCTGCATTAAATTACTTCGTTCCTAATTTACTTTTCAACATTGTTGCTACAGTGAGCGAAATTAGTATCTGCCCACGAAAAATTCCATTCAAAAAAACATTCTTTCACAGTCTGATCTGAGATCTAATGAGTATTTTGATTGCTATTATGAGTATACAACATAATTATGTTTATTTATTCTTGTTAGGTGAGATTCTCGCATTTCATTTCTTGTAATTGTCCCAGTTCTGACTGGGATAATTTGATCATAAACTCTGCAAATAAAAGGCCTCGGGTAATTTTGCAACTCTTCGCAACATCATGGCTTTTTGTGTGACCTTCGATTAATGGCGCTAAAGTCGATATAACGGTTTCTTAATGGATAGGTCAGATCGATGAGATCGGTTAGATCAGTCAGCCTCAACATATTGAGTTGATGAGGGTGACTCGGATAAATGCAAGAGATAGGGTAAGTGTGCCATATTCCGGCCAGCTTGCAATTCCGGCCACCTTTTTTGTTCCTCGAATTTCCATGAATTTTTAGTTTTTACATACTGTAGAGCAGAGGTGTGCAAAAACCGTTGAAACCGAATTAACTTCAATATAAGTTTGTTATTAGTAGCGTTTTGACCATTGACGTACATATTTCATTTGACGTAAATTCGGTTTCAACGGTTCTTGCACGCCTCTGCTGTAGAGATTATACAATGCAAAAGAATAACAAAAAATGTAGCTTCGACAAACGGGATGACGTGAAAAAGGCATTGGAAGAATTCCCGAAGGGCAAGGAACTATGAAAATGAAGGTGGCCGAAATAGGGCACCAAAGCCATGTCTACATTTTTATTCATTTTAAAATATATTAAGAATGATTTTAAAGTAAATAAAGACGATAAACTGTCTGCAAGGTTCTAAGCAAGACTTCTTAAGTAGAAGGAATGAAAAAATCAATTTCTATTAAAAATATTACATTTCAAACTTGAGACTTTGGCGCTTGCATGCAACTATGCCGAAATTTGGCACACTTACCCTACCCAGCAAAAGTTCGATCTGCAATTCTGCACTTTTGAAATTTTAACGTTTCTTGTCATTTAACACTTCGTAGAACCCTAACTAAAAGTCTCACGGAAGGACCAAGTGGCAGCCGCTGCCACTTATCGTATTTTACATAATATTTTGATATTTTTAATTATATTTTAACATTCGGAGCTTTAGTCAGTTCTTTTCTGGTGTCTGAATCAGAAATTTCATCTCCTTGGGTACTGTATCTAAAGATTTTTAACCATTCGATGTTTTCATCTTTATCAGAATCATGGAGTCAGGGAAAGTGGTGTGCCTTTTAATACGGCAGCCTTTGAATTTTTAATTTTTCTCTTATTTTTCAAAGCAAAAATTCTACTTTATGAACAATAGTTAATACTATTAACTATTTTCTATTAACTTCGCTTAACAAAATGGATTTTTAGCTTTGGGAAGTAAGAGAAAAATTGAATAATTCCCAAAATTATTCATATTTCCCAATTCAATATTTCCCATAATTCTTCTCAATAATTTGCAAAAACACTTTTAATTTGTTCTTTTAAGGCTTTTATACACTAACAATCAAGAAAATTACATCTGCAGAACGTCAAACTCCCATATAAAGTGCATATGGCAGCAACTGCCACTTGGTCCTTCCGAGTGCAGTTTTTTGTTTTTGCAATATATTGACATTAATATTTAATTTTTATTAAGAATTTTATAACGAAAAAATAGCCAGATAAATTCTGCACGCATTCAATCAGGCCTCCAGGCGAAATGATATATTCTTGACTATAAAAAATTAAATTGAAAACTAAATTGGCAGCGGCTGCCACTAGGGTCCTTCCAAGTGTTAATCGGATACTTCGTATGGCTTCGGGATAGTCGTGCGACTTCGTGAGCATCGCGAATTTCTTTCGTGTTTTCTAACCATTTCCTTCCCCTTCGTATTTTCTATTATGGCTGATTTAATAATATTGTATTATAACATTATAATATTATTGTAAAAAAAAGAGAGTATATTTACGTAAAATTGTTGAATAAAAATTGAATTTTAAATAAATTGAAATACATATTTTTATGTAGTTAAAATAATGTTTACAAACATTAGAAAGGGTAGAAGAAATGTAGAAATCATCTAAATACTCTAAAGAAATTCTGCCGATAATTTTAAAATTTTCTATAGAAATTCTGCAGAATTTTCATACAACGATCGGATCCACCTTAGAACAAAATTCTGCAGAAATTCTGCTGATTTTTCGGCAGTTAGTAATTCAAATCTGACGAATTTCTGCAGAATTCTGCAGAATTTGCCGGGTGGGTTTCTGTAGAAAATATCTACACCTCTGCGGAAAATCTGCCGAGAAATCTGTAGATAATCCTACGAATTTTATTTGGGCTTGGGACAAAATTCGTCAGAAATTTTTCCAGATTTTCTGACGAATCCTGGTGCATACTCTGACGAATTTCTGTAGATATTTTGCCGACTTTCTGTAGATTTTTTTCTACATTCCAGACTTTCCGGACAGCTGTGTCTGAAAAGATGGAATATTTTTCATTGAATTTTGCAAGATTCAATAGAGTTATTCTTGGTGATATCACACTGTTTATATAACACAAAGAATTCTTCTGCGACGCCGTGTTATAACTATAGAGAATAGTGATGTGATATCTTTAAACACAGTGTCGACCTAAATTTCGTGTTTTTGTATCATTCGATTGGCGATTTTTAAGAAATTAGTATTTTTGCTCGCAACTTTTTTGTTATGTAAAATGTTTAATCGGTAATGCTTGTTAAGCAGAGCATACCATTTTCTTTGTAACTTCTACAGTTTCTTGATAAATCAACAATATTTTTGTTGAGACAATGGAGACTATGCAGATTTCCAATGCAAAAATTCTGCCGAGAATCTACAGATTTTCTGACAGAAATTCTGCCGAAAATCTACAGATTTCCTCTGAATGTACTAGAATACACCGTTACAATTCAAAAAACCTCCGAGTAAAATCGACAGGTAGAGCAATGATTTGACGGGGGATCAGTTCCACGATCTTAATTTTGTTCCCGAGCTAGAGGTCAAACGATACAAGATATCGATTTCCGGTTTTCAATGTCTCCCCCATAAGTAGACATGATCTCATACGGTCTTTTTTCCTTTCTCCCCTATAGCCCCTCCATCACCTGAAAACCATGTTCTCGGATATATTTTTGAGGTAGCCCAGGGAAACATTTCGTCCAAATATACCTATGACCGAAAAATTCGCCATTTTGAATTATTAAAGTTCAAAGATAAATCACTTTGGAGGGGTCATTTTATAGCCGATTTGGTAAAATTTGGATTTTTTGGGAAGGTATTGGAATTTCGAACCCGGCTGTATCGGTCTTCATCGGTAGTGATCGGTTAAGTACCGGTTCTCTTATTTTCAAATGCTTTTGTGATTTAAGAATCAATTAATTTAATTCTAACCTCAAAAAGATAAGAGATTATGGCTACTTAAAATATTTCTGAAAGATTATTATTATGTTATGAAATTATAATTAAAAGAAAAATTGTACATCACATTGAAAATTTTCTGCTTTGTGGATATCTTCTCTTTTGTGGTTAAGTAACACATAACCTTTTTGAAAAGAAATTGCAAAATTGTAAACTTTTTGCACAGTGATCGCAGAAAAAAATGGCGCGATTTATCGCTCAAAAATCTAAAATGCCGCCATTTTTTTTTAATTACAAAACCTTAAGTTTTTTTTCTCCTCAGAGATCGCATTACAGTAGGCTCTCGCTCAGTCGGTTCTTTTCCAATTTGACGGAAAAATTTGTTCACAATTTTCACGCTTGATTTTGAAGCAAATTTGCTCAAATTCGCCGTAGTTCGCCTTATCAGGGGCCCATCAAGCCTAATAAAAAGTGAAGCTATTTTTCACTTTTCTTTGAAAAAATTTTGAAGATATTGCACCGCGACTTATACAAATTTCCTCGTAGTTCTTGTATTATTTTGGCAAACATTATGAAATATGTATTTTTTGATAGTTTTTAATGCATGATTTCGAAATATATTAAACTGATAAATCAATTCTCTTTAGGAAAAAAGTTGCCAATATTCTTCAGTGCCTCTATGTAAAAACGTATGGAAAAATGAAGCGTCGAGAGGCCCCTGCTCTTATTTTATCCAGATTCTTTATAATTGAGCACTTTTTGTGGAATTTACAATTACTTTGACGCCCAAATCACTCGATAATTCTGATGATATTTTGCCAAAAATGCCCAATTGAGAGAGAATCTACTGTATTACAGTTTCTTGGATCTGATATCGCAAGATCACATATTTTCTGCACAAAAATCAACAGATACCACGACTTACTTCAGAGAAATCGTAAAATAATGAGATATTTTTTGCACAGAAGACAAAATTTTACGATTTTTGATAACTATAACTGATAACTGTACGATTATCGTAGAAAAATTGACCTATCGCATACGATTATCGCATTTTTGCAGAAAAAATCCAAAATGGCGCGATTTTTTGTTTAAAGATCGCAATGTGACGATGTTTTTCCATAGAAATCTCAAAATGGCGCGATTTTTTCATTAAAAAAAAAAACAAAAATGGCGAGTTTTTGTCCACAGAGTTCGCAAAATCGCATAATTTTTGAATAGAGATCGTAAGATCGCGCGATTTTTCTTTGGATCGCTCATGATTTCCTTGTTCTCTAAACTCTTTTAGACATTTTGGTCGTAAAAATGAATTTTTATTACTCGAGACAACGAATATTACTCAGGGGGTGACATTAGCTCTGAAAAATGCGTCCGATTTTAGTGTAAATTTTTCCCTGTTTTCGTACATATTTCACTAGATATCTCCAAAACTACGTAGGTTGCCAATTTAGGGTTTTCGGTTGCCTCTTCGTTATTAAATTGGCTTTTATTTTGTATTAGTATTTTTTGCTAATTCATTCTACAACGACAGAAAACAGCTAATAAACCCAAAAGGTTTTTCGGCGCGCTAGAAACATATGGGAAACATAGGAAATGTCATGCCCCTGATTAAACTCGTATTAACCAAATTAGATGATTTCTTGCTTAATTGTAGAGAATAAGCCTTTATTTCGTCTTAATATCGCTTTGCAGTCAGCTTATCAGGTCATAGAAAAAATTAATTATTCCTCAAAATTTCAATTCCAACCAATTCGAACCAGATTCGCATTAAGAATCCCACCTAGAACAAGCTAAAACCAGATAGTCTTTTTTTTCTTAATAAATTTAATGTGGATCTATAACAATGTCGCTAACTGTAGCAACAATTTCTTGAATAAGTGTTTTCTGTTATTAAGTCCATGCAAGGTATTTCGCGTGAATGACTCCGATGCACATGATCGTGGACGGAAAACACGATTGATCAGCATCCAAAATGGGTTTCTCTGGGGAAAATGTGGCGTTTTTTTTGTGTGTACATCCAAATCCTCAGAGAATGCGACATTTCTTCAGCATGGTCTTCTTCCGAGAGGGCTTTCTGCTGGGTCGCAGAATAATTGTGCCGTTTGTCTTGGCGAATGTTGGTCCAAAGGCACCTGGAGGGAAGTTATAAGAAAATGGTCAAAGTCAATGAGAGTCGTTCAGGAAGACTGAACACAATGGAATAATTACTGATTGTTGGTTGTCCCACTGTGACCACATTGCTGTACTGTTGCTTCATCAATTGATGGCATTTTGTGGCTAAATATCTAAAAACTGATCCTACATTCACATCCTCCTTCACTGATGTCCTAATTAGTCGACATCCCAGATGCCTTGCCAGCATTTCTGCCTCCTCTGGATGCACCACCGCCTGATCCATCAGATCCACTTTGTTCTGGACTATCACGGTCGGAATCTCACCACACTCATTCTCCACCTTTTTTTTTTGGTTGGAGCAAACCCAAAAAAAAAAAGAACAAATAAAAAGTAAATCGCGTTGCGCATGAAGCTCAATTAATGAAGACTAATTTACTTTCATCTTCCAGTCTTTAATTGCCTCGAAAGACAAACGATCTGTGGTGCTGAATGTCAGAACGCACGCCTGAGCTCCTCGGTAGTACGCTTTGGTTATTCTGCAAGAGAAAACAACCATCAAATTCATTGGATTTGCATAAAATTAGCAGTGTTAAATTTTCTTCATGAGTTCTAAGTCAATAGGAAGTTTAAAAGCTTATCAAAGGCCCTACTTCCTCTAATTAAGTTCTTAAAATTCCAACAATTGAGGTGTAAAGATTTAGAAAAAATTCCCTAATAAAATTGAATTAATTTTCCAGATCTTGATAAAACGAATTGGACTTCCTCTTTTATTTAAAATTAATCATTCGAATTTTGTAATTTGGGTAAATGTCCTAATTCAAAACCATTGCCAGACGCTTTAACTTTGACAGAAGATTCAACACATTAACTTCATATTTTTACTGGAGAGAATTACATAAATTTGCTCATTGACTCTTCTAGAATGTTACTGTTTAGTGAAAATTCTTTAAATATAATTTGAAAACTTCTTAAATACAGGAAAAATACGCGGGCGTAAAATGCTGCAATTGGAAACAAATTAATCCAAATGGAGACAAGGTAAAGTTTCTAATTGGAGACAAACAGTGTAAGTGAAACCGCGACGAAAGGGTTCCAAAACCTTGTTGAGTTGCTCCTGAGTGCAGAATTTGCTCTTATTCCTGGTCTTTCCTCCTTTCCCATCTAAAACAATAAGAAGATCTCTACAAAAAAAATCCTATTTCTGGCGTTCCCTATTGAAGCATTTGCAGACACTTCAGAAAAATCCTTTTTGTTCACGAAATAGGTAATTATTTCATTTGAAATCTTCACGTACCGTTAACAATGAAGATTAGCACTTAATTTAACTAAATTTAGCCAGAAATATGACATAAATGTTAAACAAAACGAATAAGGAACAATCACCTAATTGTGTTTTTCATTGGAAAACATGGTCGATCGATGAAAAATTCAATGGTGAAAAGGCACACTTTTAATTTTTCTGAGAAATTAACAAATTAAAATTTGTAACTATGAATGGTTTTTCGCTTTATTTGGAGTAAAATTAATTAAATAATGAAACTGTGTTATAGAAACTATATGAATATAGTAATGTAGTACTGTATTTATCATGAAAACAGTGACGTTTCCATTTGGAGTAGCGAAATATTTCCATTTAGAGCAGGTTTTGAAATAGCTTAATTTACCCTATTTGAAATTATAACAAAAGTGAATCGCTTCAGTGGTGAAGATAATTATTTCATCCTTTGTTGATTAAAACCAAAGTATCAGCGGGGATCCTTTGAAAATGTAAATTTTTTTCTGGGAATCTAGAAAATTCACACTTTAACTCTTTTTACTTTTAGGAATCGAAATATAAGACGAAACATATGAAAAAACACAATTTCCACTGACAAAAAAAATTTCCAATAGATTGAAAATGAAGTTAACCCTTTAAGGACGATTGGAACACCGGTGTCCCATAAAGAAAATAATTTTTCCTGACTACCCAGAGTTATTTTTTCCTTATGTTTGTACATAATTGCAAAATAGAAGGTTGAAGAAATCTAGGATATTTTTTGTAAGTCTCTAGCTATTTGCTATGTAGTAAATATTTAAGCTCAAAAATGACGAATTTTTAAATTCTCAAATTCATAATTAATTTTATTTATTTTTTATACTTCCAATTTTTTTAAGCGAAACCCTTTTGGCAATAAAAGCTACAATACTCATACGTAATATTTTTCATTAAAGCGAAAAATATTATTCATTGGTATTGTCAGAAAAATTACTTAAATTTTGGGGCTATTTTTGTCCTTATCGTCCATAGAAGCACAAAATACACCGAATCAGACTCTGTTGGACTTTCCAAGGTTAGATGTAAGACTTATCATTGATTATGTTTCTCAGTTTAATTTTTATTGTTGATTTTCAGTCCGTAAAAAGTGTCTCGTCGTTAAAGGGTTAAAAGTACTTTCGCATCATTTAGGGGTGACTGACTGGGGCAAAAAGTAACAAAACGGATATTTAATTTTTTACAAGCTACTCGAGCGATTCAAAAATTTCTAATTAGCGCAGTTTTCTAGGAAATTTACCACTCTACAACTTTGAGAAAGTAATATTCCTCTATTTTGTAAGGAAATACGTTTATCGAGCCGATTTGTAAAAGGGAATTTTGCGAAAATTCTCAAAAATGCTGGGACAAATAGTACCAGACATGGGGTATTATCACATTTTGATTCGCTTCATTACAGGCTTCCGTAAATTTGAAAAAAAAAATACCTAGAGGACATATTTTCATAGAAAATTTATTCATCTACAGATCATTTCATCTACAGAGAGAAAAGTCAGAAAAGCGCTTTTCAAGCTACAGGGCCCGCTTTGTAATTAGAGATGGTAAAATTTCAGAAATTTCACAGCAGTCGCCATCTACTTTAGGCCGAAATTCATGAAATTTCTTGAAATTTACCAACTCTATTTGTAATCCGGATGATTGGGAGACAATATGACAGATGTCCGCTTCGTAATCCGGATGGATTTTTTGAATTTGTTCAACGTCTCGAAAATATAATACAAGATTTCTTTGTAGAATTAGAATAAAAGTTTTAAAGAAGATTAAAAAGACCTAATTAGAGAATTCTATGCTATTATACTTCATTTATTGACAAAAACATCACAGGATAATTCATTTTCATTGCTGAACACACATGCATACATAACCTCAAAATGATTTTAAATGTAACTGTTGATAACTCGACCGGATTACGGCGATCCGGATTAGAGAGCGGGCACTGTATTTTAGAAAAAAAACACAAAAGACTGCAAATCGTTTGACCAATACAAACAACGACCGGCGAGACATGGTAATGACGTTTCTTCTCGCCGTGAGATATCAGAAATTGCTTCGCTTTCTGTTACTTTTTGCTCTATACGTTTTGTTACTTTTTACCCCAAGTGGTCATTTTTAATGAAAGGATTTCTGGAGAATAGAACCTTTGTGAAATTCTAAAATAGATAGCGGATTCGTATTCAAAGAATCCAAATTATTTAGAAAATATTCACCAGTAGTGCATCAATTTTGGAAAATAAGTAGGTAATAATTGTTATCTTCTGCAAGGGAAATATTTCAAAAATAGGACTAGAAATTTCGATATTTTTTATTTTCTAAATTCCTTGTTCGAATTTTAAGAAACTTACGACATTGAAGAAGGTCTATGGAGGCTATCTATAGAAAAAAAATTGAGCCGCTATCTTTTCTACCTTGGAACAAATTGAATTTTGAATTTTTCGATTTGTGACTTTTTGCCCCAGTCTCCCCTACCGTGTACCGGTTTTCAACCGATTTAAACCGATTTGTAAATCATTCGAAAGATCCCAAAAAGTAATTTTAAGAGTAATAAAATTGATTTTCGGACAAAAATTACTTAACGGTTCACAACCAATTTGAACGGATTTATAAAGCACTCAAAACTAGTCCCCGGCGAGTGGCCTTCAAAGTTGAAGCCAATTTCTTACTTTCACATACAAATGCGTATGGGAATTTTTCTGCACTCGTGATCGTTATGCTAAATATTCAAAAAGTGAGAAGGTTTTGTGTATTATAAGATACCTTTCCGTATGGAGGGATAAATATACTAAATTTTTGTTTAAATAAATTTTTTCCTTGGAGTACTGTGAGCTGAGTCCGAGATCAATTTAGGAATTGGCTTCAAATAGCTCCATATAAAAAGGCCAACTTGTCAGACGCTTGACTGAAAACATTAGTTATCGGTTATGAAGTGGATCATTACCAGTTTAAAATCGATTGGAACCGGTTCAGTTTTGTCAAAAATTTCCAAAACCTTTTCAATGAGACCTTTTCATTCCTTGAGCCTTTTTTTCACTTTTGACCTTGAAAAACCCTTATTAATTAAGAATGATTTAACAGTATTTTCACACATGGTCAATTGTCCGCCTGGGTAATCTCTAAAACATAAATATCCAGAAATGAAAAAATCGCACGACGCGTTTTTTAGTAATCCCAATAAAATATGGTTTTGGATGGGTGGAGGAATTAACAGGCATGTTAACGATCCTTGGATCGACTTATATGAGAATTAATTACTCAAATCTTCTAGTAAAAGATTCTATATTGAAGATTGGGCAAGTAGAAGCTTAAAGAATTGGAAGCAAAATTTCCAAAACCATCTTATCTTTACTTCCTGGTATTTAAATTTTTTGTCCGAATGTTGTGCTGCAACTTTAGAATAATGATAGCTATAAAGATACTCACGCGTCGAATTCTTCCTGACCAGCTGTATCCCACAGCATTATTCTAACATCTTCACCATCGATTCTGCAAAAAAAAAAAGAAATCAAAAGAAGAGTTAAATCTTCTACAAATTTAATGAATGTTTAAAAAAAAGCATAGAAAAACGTTAAAGACAGCGTAGAATTGCAGATTGGATGAAAATGGGATAAATTTACGGTTTTTGCTATATGAAATTTTGTAAAAATAAATGAATTCTCACTCAATTTGTCGCTCCAGGAAGTCTACGCCGATGGTCTTTTTGTAGTCCTTGGTGTAGATCCCTTTGCAGTAACGCTGAATCATTGAACTCTTTCCCACACCGCCATTCCCCACAATCACGACTTTTATCGCAATCTCCAGTTCCTCCTCCCTCATGGTGATGAAATGACACTGAATGGCATCCAATTACGCGAACGTGCTCCCCATCTTCAGGCGGGAATCTCCACTTCCTGATCTCCTGCAGCAAATAAATAAAATTAACCAATCAATACTAGAAGATCTTTTTCACCAAGGGATTGAGACTTGGAAGATAGCGTGACATCGAACGATTAACACCGGGAGAATTTTCTCAAGTCATGTCAAGTGAGTGATAAGAACCCTTTTGAGATGCTCTTCTCTTTTCAATCTCTCCTCAGTTACTTCTTGCACGCCAAATCAGCTGTACATTTGCAATTTGCAGTTTATAGTACCTCTGCATGAGTAATTATCAATTAGCATCTAACATGTGTTAATAAGCTGACAAAAGCTTTTGGAATCAACCTCGAGGAATTTCCTCACCTCAAAAATCTATTGTGAGAAAGATTTTCTTATTGTTTAGTTGGTCGGAAGAAGAAGTTCAACAGCGAATTTCTCATTTTCTCTCCACACCCAGAAACTTATAAGCTTCTTGAGCAACATTTCACCTGGACGATTAATCATCTCTATAACTTAATGGCTCTGCACAGTGTGAACATTTCCTCGAATCACAGGCAATTTTGCCAAATGACTCTCAAAGTGATTGTCCGCAATCGCTCAAACTTTGAACACACATGAGGGGTCTTTAAGTGCCGTAATCGAATAGTGCAATTAAAATTCTTCTAAAAAAAGGGGTGGAGAAATTAAGACTTTGCAGAATGCCAGCAGAACTCATGAGTTAGATGCTATGCTTTTTACATTATTTCATAGAAGGGACAAATCATTGGCTCATCTTCATCATGCTTTTATAATATCATATCACATTCTTATGTTCGTCGGATGGAAGTGGACTAGCCCAGAATAAAAGCCTTTTCTTCTCAGAGCTTTCGGTGCACTACGCACTTTCTTCAGTGTTCGAAAATGTCACAATACATCTGGGGCAACGTCTTAGTTCGGGACAGTAAGGATGTCTTCATTGGGTACAGATAATAGGGGAAACCGGGGCACCACCAAACACGGGGTACCACCAAACACTAATTTTTATTTCTAAACTACTTGGATTATCTCGACCATTCCTTCACTGGACAAGCATCCCTATAGTGCCTATAAATTCCTATCGGTCTTATTCTCTGATATCCAATAACCGATTAAAAAATCGCAGTGTTTGGTTGTACCCCGTGTTTGGTGGTGCCCCAGTTTCCCCTAAGATTCATACACTTAACAAAAAAATTACAGCGAGACCCAAGCAGCAATTTTTTCTTAAAATAGTCTTGTAGAATTCCTTAAGTAAGGCACTATAGAACCAAAAATCTATTTATTTACTTATAACGCTCTTGTTTCCATCACTGAGATTACTATAAGTAAAGTGGCGCACTGTTAAGGATCTTAAGAGCTGCTATAGGAATTTCAACGGAAAATTTTCACTTTAAGTCTTTTAAAAGTGCACTAAAAGAGTTATCTAGTACTTGGTTCTATAAGGCAGCTATTTTGCTTCTTGGGGAATCTCCTATTTTTATAATATTTTTGCCTACCCAGAAATTTTAATATTTACACATGATTTTTGTATTCAAATTAATGGTATATGTTGTTACAACTAAAATTTCTACAATTAAAACTATGCTAAAATGTATTCAAAACTACCCAGAAATTTTTGATTTTACCCACAAAACATTTGTTTAAGTATTTTTCAAGAAATATTTAAAATAAATGTAGAAATTTTCAAGATAAATGTTATGATGTATTTAAATCAAAAAATACTTTAAAATCAAATGTATTCTACCATTACTATATTATGTATTCTACCAATTGTATTCTACCCATAATTTCATTTGATTTTACCCAGAAAAACATTGAAACTACCCATAAAATTTTTCTCAGTGATAATTAACTTTCTTTTTCTTGGCGCTCTATTCTGGCTTTCTTTGACTTTTATTCTGAGCTAGTTCGCTCCCACCCGACGAACACCGGATTATCGTTCAAAAATTGAATATACGTCGGCTCTCCTTGTTGTCCCAATCGAGGTCGCGAGCTAAGAACACCCAATTTAGAAGTCCACATCTGTCGATCTTTCGCCATCTGGAAACTCTTCGCGGGCGATTTCAAGGGGTTCTAAAACAAGTTCCTGAATTTTATTCAGCCACCTTGTCTTAGGTCTGCCCCGAGGTCGACGCTTCCTCACAAAGGCTTTCATAGCTTTTCTGGGGAACGTTTTATAAATCCTGGAATATCCTTCAAGTTTTTAAAAACTTGAAAACACTGGCTTCGAACCCATCGAACACTTCATAATTTCCCACATTCTTCAATCATTCAATATCTCAGGGGGGTGACACTAGCTCTGAAAAATGCGACCAGTTTTAGTATAAATTTTTTCCTGTTTTCGTTCACATTTCACAAGATATCTTCAAAACTACATAGGCTGTCAATTTGGGGATTTCGGTTGCCTATTCTATATTAAATTGGCTTTTATTTTGTATTTGTATTATTTGCTAATTCATTCTACAATGACAGAAAATAGCTAATAAACTGAAAAGTTTTCTCGGCACGCTAGAAACCTAAAGAAAACATAGGAAATGTGATGTCCCTGCAATACCTATAATCTTAAGTCAAGAATTCATTAAAAGAAATTATAAAAAAAATGGATTATTTGGCTTTATTATAGAAACAGCTTTAAACTAAAAAATAACCAAAATTGAGACTTAGTTCAACTTAAAGGCATATTCACCCAAAAATCACTATTGCTTTTATAGACTTTAAGGGTCCTTTTTTTAATGTTGCTTGCTTTCCAAAAAGCCCAAATTAATTGAATTTGGATTAAATATGACTTTATGATGTTTTTTTAAGATATATTTTACAAAATCTAAAAATTAAAAACTTCAAATGGAATTTTAGAAGGACCTTGCGGAAGCTTCTAAAGCTTTTTGTAAAAAATATGCCGTCTTAAAGGACCTTTCAGGGTATCACTTTAAACTTTCCACATCTGCTCAAAATAATCAAGATCGGTTTAGCATTGAATTTTTAAGGAACTTTTAAATGAAAATTCACAGAAAATAATTTACGTCTCATGGTGTCTACACACTAAAAGCAATTTTCGTCAAAAATTGCCTTTTTCAGAAAAAAAATCTGACGTTTCTGGTTACAACGATAGGGGATATTTTCTTTAAAAGACATTTTTTAAAGAAATTTCTCATAGTGTATAGAGGCCGTTTAAAGAGGATTTTCCATTCAATTTTTGATCATTTTTCTGACACTTCTAGAAGCGGTTTTCTGTTTTCTTACTGTCATTAGCAAGCCTGCAGCTTACGAAATCCCAAGGTTTCATCAAGATCGGATTCATATGAAATTATAAAGCACTTAATCATATTTTATCAGATTTTAATTCGTATTTTCAGACGATTCCCGGTAAGATTAAATAAAAAGGCTTTCGTACATTTAAAAAAGCTTGATTTAAGAACATATCTTATTCAGACTAGGTTTAGCCCAGTTCCCGAAGATCTCAAAAATCTAAATAACAAGCCATTTTATTGATTTTTCAAAATCTAATGGAATATTTGTCATTAATATTCAATCCTAAACAACAATTTCCTAAAAAATCTTGCCTGATAAGGAATTAGAGGACTTAAGCCAGATGGCTAAGCCTTAGGTCTGAAGAACGTATTACGGGATACTATTTATTCTCAAACTTAAATTTGAGTTTGGGTTAAAAGTTTAGGACTAAGTTTACTAAGTACAAAGTTTTACTAAGAGCCAAAGGACACTAAGAGAATTCTGTATCGACATGACAATGTCATATGACATATTTTTGTAGTAACGTCGTGAGCAAGACAACGTAAAAGCCCAATGAGTATCGAATGGCTATTGCAAGGAGCTTTATGAAACCCTAAATGAGTGATACGAATCTGATTTTCAATTAATTTCTCCAAAACTTAAAAATTTTAAAATTTCTCACATGACATTGTCATACTGTTATAAAATTCCCCTACAGGCTAGTACAGTCATTTGGCATATATAAATTGAAAAAGTTAAAACAATATTACAGCGAACAAATAAATAAATTAAATAAATAATAATATAAATATAATTAAATTATACAAACTTCAAAAAAGTGAGAATAACTGGTTATACCGCCCTAAATCTATTCAGATCTATGAAAAAAAAAATTGTATCTTTGTTTAAATCCGTCAAAATCGGTTAAAAATGGATAAAAAGATATAATTTCAAGAAACAGTTCCTAAGTTAATTTTATTGGCAAAATATTCTTATGATGGTTTTAGTAAAGTATTTTATTGATTTTACTCTAAAGCTGGATTCACATGATGAAAATTTGCATGATAAATTTTACTTTGTAATTCTCAATTTAATTCCCAACTGTTCCCAATTTCAAATCAAATGCGCGCGCGACAAAAATCAGCTGTCAAATCAATTGTGCGGTGCGCGTGAAGCAAATTTGTTTGTTTTCGTGAGTAAAAATTCACGGAGGAGAGAAAAATACAGAATATTTGGGCAGAGAGTATTCCAAGGATTCCAACCATTGCCCTCGTGTGTGATATCTTGGTGGAATGTGTGTGTATTTGTACAGAAAGACTCAGGTTTGAGATGTGTCATGTGGAGCACAATGTTATCCCGAAATATAACCCAGCAACACGGAGGAATCAGGACAGGACCATCAGCAAAACGTGTAAGAACCACTCCAACAATAGAAGTGCTGTTTTTCCACGAGAACTCAAGAATTGAAATGTCCGGAATTGATTTTGAAGGAAGCTTGTGTGGTGTCAGCATCGCATCCGGAGGTTGCACCTGAACCGCAGAACCTCGGGGAGGATCTCTCACCAGTTGTAACAAGTAAGAAATTACGATTACTGTTTGTTAACTGCGAAAATTTGACAGCCGATTTTTGTCGCACGCGCATTTCATTTGAAATTGGGAACAGTTGGGAATTAAATTGAGAAATAAAATCATCTTTATGAAAAATTTCTACGCAAAAGTGCGTAAGCCTCAGCCAATCAGATTGCTCTATTTTTGTTTATGTATTTTTTCTTATGCACTTTTTCATCATGTGAATGAGGCTTAAGCTTAAATTTATAAAGATTGAATTAGATTTTTTGCGATTTTTTAAGAAGACTCATTTATTGCGGACGAAAAACGTTTGGTTTTTTTGGAAATAATCTTCTAGAAATATTCTTCTCAAATATCAATTTACATCATTTCAAATGTGCCCTCTCTACTAAAATCCTGGCTACAGCCTTTCTTATCAACAAGTGATTTTAATGAAATCAGGATGAATCCTTTTGGCTTTGTATGTCAAAGTTCTTTGAATCTCAAAATTCAGGATTAGATTACGTTAACAATTAGCCTATTGTACTCTATTTGCCCCTTGTTCATAACTGATTTCAATCGATTTATAATTTGCCTAATAGAGAAGGTAAACAATGGAGCTAAGCCAGGTCTGAATGTATAAGGCTAAGGCATATCAATTTGGGTTTTTCAAAGGACCCTACACTGAGAAAAAAAGAGGATGCGATTAACTTTCTTTCCTCATAACTTTAACAATTTTTAGGTGTAAAAATATATCAACATTTTTTAATGTTAATTTTACACCTTTTTAAGGATAAAATTAACATGAAAAAGGGTAACTTTGACCCCCAAATACACCTAAAAAGGGTAATATTTACACCGATTTTGGATCAATACTGCAGGGTAAAATTAACATTTCCGGAATGTTATTTTAACATTTTCGGATTTCTCTCAGTCAGTGATAGAATAAAATGTTCGTAAGATTACAAGAACGATCTTATTTTTTATCTAACTTTCTTTTCCTTAAAATATACATTACGATTGTATTGGTTTTGTTACTGTGCTTCTCTTCTTGACTTTGAGCAAAAAAATTCATAGTCGAAATTAGCATGGCTATAAATTAAATGTACATTTGTTTCTCTCATTTCTTTAAACTCACCCTAATAGATTCTCATTTGAGTTAAAAGAATTAGCAAAAAATTAGAAAATTCGCGGATGAATATATCAACTTTTAAACTTGTTTCAAAATTAAAATAAAATCTTAATATCGCTAGAATAAGCAAACTAATGCATTTTATAGAGAAAGATACAGTTTTTCGCGACATAGATGTAAGCCAAAGAAAAGAAGAAATTCAAAAGCTTTCTCTGCCATTTTTCCAATTATAATTCTCTGTTCAATGATTTATTATTATTATGTAAAAAAATCACATGAGAGACACTCGAGTTCCCTTTCATTTCTCCGCCTCAATTTGACGGAAAAAGATGATTGTTTGGGCGATGAGGAAGTTTTGTGTGAAGAAAATCACATACAATTCGACGTGATCTGTTTTTTTTTTGGCGGGAACTCCTCTAAAAGAGTGAAAACACAGAAATACTTCTTTACTAATGCCGATTGTGATAATTATCGTGTTTGAAGATGATTTGTGGAGTCTCAATACACATCTCTAATGACTTGTGTTGCTTATTTTTGCTATTTTACCTTAGCAATGAATTCTCACCTTCTCTTGCAAAGGCATTCGCACCTTCGACTTCTGGTCATTGACATAAAAGACGCCAAGAAGCAATCGAGCGTCAAAGTGAAGAGATAAAAATTTAATTTCATTATAATTCAGTTGAAATACAACGTCAGAGATGAAAGAAAATGAAGAAGGAACGAAAGGTAATAGTCACATCTGGGGGGATATATTTTTCTTTTGTGGAATATTCGTTCATTTGGCGCGCGAGTTTTAAGAAAAGAGATATTGGATACTTATAGAGATGTGTACACCAATAAAAAGTCATCACCTTTAGAAACTCTTTTGCAATCATCTTGCACAATACACTGCACTGAGGAGTTTCTAATTTAATTAATTAATCCTAGTCTGAAGAACTTCAATAGAATTCTCACCATGTCTTGAGAAAGAAATTCCAGAAAGATTTTGCTATATTACTGCTATGACCTGAAAATGGAATCTGTTATTGCCATTCAATTTCCTCTGCAATCATCTTTTTTCATTAAATTATTCCAATATTATTGAATCACAGCGGGTAAGAACTGAAACAAAAATTTCATTTTTCAATTACAAGTAATTAGGTTAAGTCAAATTTATGTAAATGTGTCTTTTAAATGGAAGTCATTAAGGAACACGAGGTTATTGAGCTAAAAGAAAAATCTAAGGTTTAATTAAAGAGAGTTTGTTAAGACCATAATTTCATTTCAGTTTTAGTTTATGTCTCTCGGAACCAATGATCCGTTGTATTAATAATTTTTTTGAAAAAAAACTATGAGCGAATTTCTCAACAGATTTAGGGTAAGCAGGGGCCCATCAAGCCTAATAAAAAGTGAAGCTATTTTTCAGTTTTCCTTGTAAAAATTTTGCAGATTTTGCACTACGACTGAAACAAATTTGCTCCTAGTTCTTGTGTTATTTCGGCGAACATTATGAAATATATATTTTCATATAGATTTTAATGCGCGATTTTGAAATATATCAGACTGATAAGTCAATTCTCTTTAGGAAAAATCTTGCCAATAGTCTTTAGTGCCTCTATGCAAAAACTTATAGAAAAATGAAATGTCGAGAGGCCCTTGTGGTAAGTTTAGTTTCCTGAGAATTTGTACATCGATTCCAATCGGTTTTGATCCGATAACGAACATAGATCACTCTAAGTCGAAAAATAATCTAAAAAAATCATTTTTCATAAGGGTATTTTATACTTAAACAACTAAGAAAAACTGGAGAAAATCAACAAACCAAAACATTTTTAATAATTCTTATTATTTATTATTATTTTTCAAGGATTTGACTATAATGACCAGCGTACAATAACTTTTGTTTGTAAACATGTTTTCAAAATTTCCTATGAGAATGACCGAGATAACTAGATCTAGATCTCATTCACTCTCACTGAAATGTCAAAAACATGTTTACTAAACAAAAGTTATTGTGCGTTGAGCATAACGATCTGCAAAATTTATTTTTCGTCCCTTTAGGTTCAACGGATAGTTTTACTTTAACTATCTTTCTCACCAATTTGACAAAACCGTAAGAATAAAAAAATGCACAAAACGCCGGAAAAACTCAATTCAAAGTTTTTGATGTTCGCCTGAGGGCTGACTATCTCTTCGGTAGGAGAGACTGGGGCAAAAAGTCACAAAACGGATATTTTATTTTTTACAAGCTACCTGAGTGCCCCAGAAATTTCCAATTAGCGTAGTTTTATGGGAAATTTACCGCAGTGCAACTATGTAAAAGTCATTTTCCTCTACTACTCTTTACCTTTTGTTACTTTTTACCCCAAGTGAACGTTTTTAATAAAAATATTTCTGGATCTTCGTTAAATTCTAAAATAGATAGCGGCTTCGTATTCAATTTTAGGAAATATTCACCAGCACAAATTTTGAAAAATAAGTAGGTAATAATTGATATCTTCTTCAAGAAGAATATTTCATAAATACGGCTAAAAATTTCGATATTTTTTTTCTAAAATGCCTTATTCTAAAAGAACCTTACGATATAGAAGAAGGTCTATTGAGGCTATCTATGAAAAAAAAAATTAAGTCGCTATCCTATTTATCTTGGAAGATATTGAATTTTGAAATTTTCGATTTGTGACTTTTTGCCCCAGTCCCTCTTACTGATTATTTACTTTCGAAAGACAGTGTTCGAATATTTCAAATTGTCTTCTGTAGATTTTTACTGCTCGAAATCAAAGAGAGGGTAGATCAGTCAGGATGACGGCATTACTTGTGGACTTTGTCTTTACTTATTGCCTTCTCGCAAAAAAATTTACAATGTCACAAAATGATTTAGAAAACCTCAAAATTGAAAATATTTAATTTCTTGTAAATGCATATTACATTTTTTCGGTTTTAGGTGTAATTTTGTGCTAAAAATTTCGATAAGCCCATAAGTAAGGACAGGCCACAAGTAATGCCGCCACCTGGATCTTAAATGGCAAAGAAAAAAAGCCATAAATGAACATTATCTCGGATGTTTTTTCCTTTTTTCTCGCCTACAAAACCGTGTTTTTTTATTCGGAAACGGCACTATTTCTTTTACTTTCGGATATGTCTTAGACAAGCGCTTGGCAAGTTGGCCTTTTTATATGGAGAGCTATTTGAAGCCAATTCCTAAATTGATCTCGGACTCAGCTCACAGTGCTCCAAGGAAAAAATTTATTTAAACAAAAATTTAGTATATTTATCCCTCCATACGGAAAGGTATCTTATAATACGGAAAAACTTCTCACTTTTCAAATATTTAGCATAACGATCACGAGTGCAGAAAATTCCCATACGCATTTGTGTATGAAAGTAGGAAATTGGCTTCAACTTTGAAGGCCACTCGCCGGGGACTAGGTCTTAGAGGTAGCCTATATGCGAACATTTCGTCCAAAGATACCTACATGATGAACTTTTCATCCAAACATAACTATAATCTGTAAAATCGCCATTTTGAATTATTGAAGACGAAACGTCTGTCCTTGGAGGGCTCATTTATTTATCGATTTGATTAAATTTGGATTTTTGGCAAGGTTCTAATATTTCTTATCCAGCATCCAGCTATATCAGTCTCAATCTGTAATGTCAAGTAATCGTAATTGATTTATTTTTCTTTCTTTATATTTACACGAAAGTATGTTACGAATGAGAAGAACGTTCTAAAATGCACACTTCTTAACTAATTTTCTAGTTCAGAATTGTTTTCCGATTTATGAATGAATTTAATCGGTAAACCCTTATTGCATCCAAAAAATATGCATAAAGATAAATCACAGAGAAATCTATTTCATAAGTTTGAACATACTGCAAAGCAGGGACGTTTTGCTCTCTCTTTTTTGTTATATTTTTAGTTAGTTTATCTATAAATTTAGGTTATTTACAAATCGATTTTTCGACATCCTGATTCAGACTCACCCCTTAACGATAGTGAAGTAGGAAGGAATATTTCCGTTTTTGTTTTTGATCCTCGATTTCTAATTCTCTAAAGAAAAAGTAATTTAAAATGTAAGGTTAACGCAAGAATGCCATAAAACTTACATAGCGAAAGACGTATTTTACGAGTTTAGCAAAATGATATCATATATTATTCTATCACTGAGAAAAAAGAGTGCGATAAACTTTTTTGCTCATAACTTTAACACTTTTTAGGTGTAAAAATATATCAACATTTTTTAATGTTAATTTTACACCTTTTTAAGGGTAAAATTAACATGAAAAAGGTTAACTTTAACCCCCAATATACCTAAAAAGGGTAATATTTACACCGATTTCGGATAAATATTGCAGGGTAAAATTAACATTTCCGGAATGTTATTTTAACTTTTTCGGATTTCTCTCAGTGATCAATTCTTTCACACTCTTGCATTTCTTAGCATATTCAAATTCGAACTAAAATACTTCACCAAATTGATTAAATTTGATACTGTATTTCATTAAAATATTTTATCCATATTTTTTGCATTGGAAATACTTTTCTCAGACACTCAGATGTTATCTCTGGCAAAAGTCGTGACACAGTACAGAAATTAGTTTTTTAGTTGAGTTTAACAGGTTAGAATTGAATGCAAATTAAACAAATGGAATGCAAATGTAGTTCAATTCGATGAATATGCCAAATAAATTTATTTGTCTTTTAAATTCTAAAAATGTATTATTACAATTTTATCCGATATTTTAAAATCTACAAATTTTTAGGTTAAATTCAACATAACCTCACTCTCCAACGAAATGATCTCAATGAATCTCATCAGTGATGCTTTTGATGTACTTAATATCTTTCATTTCCTATGAAATTTATTAAATTTACACAATAATCTACCTCTGTGATTTCTCACGAAATTTGTATTCTTGGAAATGGAGAAATTTATTATTATTCAGTGCATCATTGAGTCTCTTCCATAAATGCAAAAATTAAATTCGCATTTAAGATGATGAGTTGTGCTGCACAGAAAATATTTAATAGGATTTTTACGCACAATTATTCACTATTTTTAACTTTCTCCCTTTCGATAATCTCACGGAAACTTCTCCAAAAATGCAAAGAAATATTTTAATCAATTTCTTATGGTCAAAGCGAAAGAAGAAATAGTGTTTTCTCATAGAAAACATAATATACTGGTTCATGTTGAACCACATTAGACAAGTATGAGATAACAGAGCCAGTTTCTTGTGCAAAAGATCATCCAACGAGGAATCTTTTCCTCAATTCACCATAGAGAATTTTCTTATGTAATTTATTCCTGTTTGAAATATCTACAAATGTGCACCAGAGACTTCAGTGTTGAAGAGGTATACGGTGTTGTGCGAGATTAAACCAGGAAACTTATTGGTTTTCGTCTCAAAGACCTTGCTTCTGAGATTATATTTCTTGTTATTTAATTGTTATGTGCACTTCAAAGAGCTATTCAAAATGATTTAAGACATTTCTAACTCTATAACTCTATTTTCTTCTTGCAAGAATATTAAAGTTTAACTAAAGCGATCACAGTTCTTGATTAGGATTAATTGATAGACACACCCTGGAATAATTTTGCTACATGCCTTATGGTATCTTCCAAAGAAACGTCTTCCCCAATCAGAATGCATTCAATCGCGTAATTCACTGCCAGAGATCGTTTTGCGGTAAATTTTCGAGAGTAAGAAAAAAACCAGAAATTGCTACTTTGCATCAAAATTTACGATTGGCACACATTCTACTGGAAGTTCTCCATGGTAGAAATGTGCCAATATTCAACTGAGGAAGAGACACAATTTCTTAAGCACTCCCATGGCGTCTTTTCTTATATAATGTACCGTTTACTGGCCACGCTTTTGCTCCATCGGATTCTGGTGTCGCCAATTTCTACACGAGCGATATCTTTGATACAAATTGGCCTTTATGCCATTGATCTTTCAGGTGAACCTAATTAGTCACCTTTAACACGTGATCCAAATAAATGCGGTGGTGTCCCTAAATCAATCTTTTGATCTCTAACCACAGCGAAAATAATCATTTGTACGTAGAAAGGCTTCAGATCGTGTTCTTACAAAATTAATTCATAATACTGTTATAGAAGCCTCGAGGGTATTTAGAATAATACAGTGTAATAGCATTAATATTGTCGAGATCATTATCCACAAAAGTATGAGGAATATCCAGTGGGAGAGACTATAAGTTTTTGCAGTGGGAGCTTTGTCGTTTTGCTCACATTATTTTTCAAAGTTTTACTTAGAATACTTAAAAGGCATCTGTAAAGCAAATTCTTCAAAGGTTATGTTTTAAATTTGAGGTTAGAGTACGATATAACCTCAAAGTTATGTAATCTCTAGACTTTTTATAGTGCAGTGTTTCAGGATTGCAAAAAATCTTTTAAAATGCGTTGTTTTATGATATCTCTACATCGACCACTCAGCATATAAGTCGAACAACTCGATTTTTTACGAAAATCATTTTTTTTCGGATACTTCTTTAGGGGAAGTGAGGGATGGTTCGCACGCGCGAGCCTTCAAACAATGTGGATTTTCTCTGTGTTTAAAAAGAGCTGATTTCTTATTTCTTAGGAATAAGATAGATAATCATAAATCTTATCTTCACTGCAAAAATAGACAACCTAGCCCTTCTTTCCTAGATTCTATGATCATAAATACAAAATTGGCCCAAAATGGGTAATTTTGATGATGCACATTTCATATGATTTTTCACAGATAAATTCATTTTCAGAAAAAATCACTTACATCAGTGAATGAAGGGTTAATGTGGGTTGATATTTACATAACAATTTTTTGCATCAGAGCGAAATTATGTTGAGAGTACTGGAATATTCACAAACGCTACATATCGTGTAGGTTCAATCGCTTAAACTGTTATGGTCCGCACGCCCATCAGGCAACTCCAACTAGAAAATCCTAACCTCACTAATAACCGTTTCCCAATGTG